>NW_028135428.1:0-178091 GCF_964662115.1 Mustela nivalis | reverse complement strand
GGCATTGGTTGCAGGTCCCAGTTATGAAATGTAAGAGCTGGAAAAGGCCCAGAGACCCTGGACACCTTCGTTATCAGTGGGTTAAAGGGATCATGGTTCTGGAGCTGGTGAGGTGGGGGGACTGTAGCGCTGAGGATAGAAATTGAGTTCTGGGGTCAGGGACATGATCCTAGGAGCAGTGGCCTGAGTCCTCTTTCTCCCCTTTCCCTTCCCAAAGGAAGGCCATGTCTGTTACCATTGCTCTGCACAGAGAAGCCTATTATGCAGACTGGGAAGACTCAGAACACTAGATCCTCAATCCGTGTGCCATTATTTCGTCTCTCATTCCTTTTTACTCTTTCTTTTCTTTCTTTTTATTTTCTTTTGTTAATGAATTATTTTATTTTGAGAGAGAGTGAGATCACATGAGTTGGAGGGTGGGCAGAAGAGGGAGAGAGAATCCAAAGCAGACAGCGTGCTGAGTGCAGATCCTGACAGGGGACTCAACCCCAGGACCCTGAGACGATTGCCTAAGCTAAAACCTGGATTCAGACACTTAATCAACTGAAGAAACCAGGCACCCTTCCTCTCTCTTATTGATAAGCTACTTTTTGTAACTTTGCTTACTTTCTATTTTCGTGCTTTGTATGATTCTCATCCTGCAGGACCTGGGCTCATCCAGGAACTTGATGTTCTTAAATCTTCAAATTTATGGTCTCTCTCTTCAGCCCTGCTCAACAACTTCCTCAGCATTTTCCTGGTTTCTGGTTCCCAGTCTGCATGAAAAAGCGAGCACACAAATGGGCCGTAGGCAGACCGTACATGAAAATAGGTTTCTGTCCACAACCAATCCAGGACCCAATCCTTGGTGTCAGCAGAGAAAGCAGGCTTACTATGTATGTCAGACTTGGAAGGAGATTAGCTGCTGTACATAGCAAATGGCCAGGGTTCTGCACCAGGTCCTTCTCAACAGTGGGCCTCAAATGGCCATAATTCTATCTGAGAGCTTCCCTAACTCTTGTCCCCACTCCCCACAAAGAACCAATTGACCATAAAACAACCAAGTATGCACCTATAACAACCACAGAGGATGCCTCCCTTCCAGCCACCTCACTAGACCCTCTTTGTGCCAATAACCTCCCATCAGGGCATAGCTGAAGCCTTCCCTTTTTCCCACTAGCATGAGTTCTCACTCTTCTGCTTGATGTCGAGTCTCTGCCAAGTGCACATAATGATGGCTCGACTCCCTTGCTCTAGCAAGCTCTGGGTGTTCTTTTCCTGTTGTCATTTGATTGACCTTTCTTTACTGGGCAGGTCATCCCAGAGTTCCTGCCTAGACCCTGTCTAGCCGCCTGTTGCTTCAAAACCACAGCTTTCAAGCCTGTGTGGTGCCCACCAGGCCCCTTGGCCTTGCTGCATGCAGCTTCTCAACACCTCTTCTGTGTTTCTGACTGTGGGATGTGCCATGTAGCTCTGGACCCCATGGGAAATCCCTCTGGGCAATTCAGATTTCATCAAATGAAAAGAATCACCAATACCAGAATTTCCAACTCCTGGGTGAGCTCCAAAAGGAGGCCATGTTTGGTTACTCAGGCACACAATTTGGGGGAATTACTATTCATGCCCCAAACTAGAACAATGTTCCCTTTGGTGAAAACTGCAAAAATAAGAAAGCCTATGAGTGAGCACTGAATCTGAAATTTGCTCTCTTGCAGTGAGTTCCTAGGCTGTTGATACTCAGGCTGGCACCTGGGGCTTGTTTTGGGGACCCATTTGTTTGCCTCCTTGGTGGATTCATACCATTCCTTTTTGTCCCCTTAGGCTGTCCTTTTGGTTACAATGTTGTGTTGTGCTGTGCAAAACTGTTGTGAGTTATAAGAAGAAGAATCTGAGCATAGAACCATGCATAGGCTCTTGTGAATCTTGTCTGAGCCAGCCTCACAGACAAGGAGACTAATGATCTCAGCAGACTGTCATCCACCGGGATGAACTGAGATGAAGATCCTCTATGAAACCAGCTAAAGTTCTCCCACTATGTCAATGTTGGGTCCTGGGAGTACTCTCTCTGGTTTTCCACTGGCTAGAGAGTCCATATTGATGAACCTGTGTTCAGAGGTGGCCAACTGCCATTATGGGGGCTCAAGGTATGAGATATACAAATGTTCTATTTCAACCAACCATCACCACTTCTTTGGGAATCCTCTAAACCTAAACTCTTTCTTCTCCCTAAAAAAAAAAAAAAAAAAAAAAAATCTGCTTCTCTTCTCATGTGTACTTTCATCACAATCTCAATTATTATTCCCCACAACTTCACCAATGATGACTTGGGTCTTTAAGGCCAACTCTGCACAACCTGATTTGAGCCAAATCGTTCATTTGAGAAGCAGGCATGTAACACACAAGATATTGGGTCAAGTCATCCATTTCATTCTTTTTTAATTTTCTTTTTTTTAAGATTTTATTTATTTATTTGACAGAGAGAGATCACAAGTAGGCAGAGAGGCAGGCAGAGAGAGAGAGGGAGGAAGCAGGCTCCCTGCTGAGCGGAGAGCCCGACGCAGGGCTCTATCCCAGGACACCGAGACCATGACCTGAGCTGAAGGCAGAGGCTTTAACCCATTGAGCCACCCAGGTGCCCCTTCCTTCTTTTTTCATTTTGTATCTGCTTAGTTAAAATTATTCTTCTCATTTTACTTAAATCCCTTGCTGCCATTCACCCAGAATGACCCCTTTACTCCTTTTGTCTTATTATAATCATTATACTAATTATTATCCTTTTAAAGTCAGAACATACTCTATACCTCTTCTGTGTTTCTGACTGTGGGATGCGCCATCCAGCTCTGGTCCCCATGGGAAATCCCTCTGGGCAATTCAGATTTCATCAAATGAAAGGAATCACCAATACCAGAATTTCCAACTCCTGGGTGAGCTCCAAAAGGAGGCCATGTTTGGTTACTCAGGCACACAATTTGGGGGAATTACTATTCATGCCCCAAACTAGAGCAATGTTCCCTTTGGTGAAAACTGCAAAAATAAGAAAGCCTATAAGAAACCTATCTCCAGGGGGCGCCTGGGTGGCTCAGTGGGTTAAGCCGCTGCCTTCGGCTCAGGTCATGAAATCAGGGTCCTGATATGGAGTCCTGCGTCGGGCTCTCTGCTCAGCAGGGAGCCTGCTTCCCTTCTTCTCTCTCTGCCTGCCTCTCTGCCTACTTGTGATCTCTCTCTCTGTCGAATAAATAAATAAAAATCTTTAAAAAAAAAAAGAAAGAAAAACACATTATTTAAAAAAAAAAAAAAAAAAAAAACCTATCTCTAGGGTGCCTGGGTGGCTCAGTGGGTTAAAGCCTCTGCCTTCAGCTCAGGTCATGATCCCAGGGTCCTGGGATTGATCCCACATCGGGCTCTCTGCTCAGCATAATGCCTGCTTTTCTCTCTCTCTCTCTGCCTGCCTCTCTGTCTACCTGTGATCTCTTAAAAAAAAAAAAAAAGAAAGAAACCTATCTCTACTTTTGGCAAAATTTACTGATAATACAATTTTTGTCCGAGATGGAATATGGATCAGTCTCAGCATATTGGTGGCATTTGACAGTTGTCCCATTGCCATAGATTTCTTGTTGGCAGGATGTGGTGGCATCTGTGTTAGTGTTTACACCTTTTGTGCTTGACCCCATAAAGGAGGGCAGGTAAAACAGGTTCTCAAATGTCTTAAAGAAGAAGCTGTTTGGCATTAAGGTTGATCTTCATGCCTTATGGGATTTGTTCTCTTGGCCTGGGTTGGGCAATAGGGCTTCCTGGTTTGGAAGCACCTTATACAGACTATCAACATATTCTTTGTTTTGTTTGTCTTCATAGTGGTCATCGTGCTGGTCCATTGTGTTCTAGCCAGTGTTAGTCTTACAAGCATCTATACAGATGTTCTCTCATCACATGCATGGTCAAGAAGACCTTCCAATACAGTTGCCCATGAAGATGACTAGACCATGTCCAGCAGTGAAGTGTGGGATCTCTGGTCTTGTCTGAATAGGCCAACCTCTCCTAAGTGAGATAAGGACCAAAATGGGGGATAGACACATGGAAGACCCCAAAGAAAGTGCCCTGAATATATATAAAAATAGGACTGTGGCCTGACATGTGTAGCCCAGGAAACCAACCCATTATCTACAGTTTTCATCTTTTAAGACATCAGACCACTATCTGGGGCATCCAGTCCAGAAAGCTAACAAATAACCTCTGTAGCAATTGGCCCCGAAGGACCAGCACATGATTTGTAACAGACTGAGCCTGGTTTTTCTCCATTTTTGCACCTGAGGCCCAGCATATACAATAGCCCTGACAAAGACATGGGATGTCCTGCTGCTAGATTCCTGACTTCAGCTTCCTTATGCCAAGAGGCTTTAATCAGGCATCCCTGAAGACTTTCCTTCTGGCTCTACAATGTTTCTGCACTCTTCTCCTGCTTTTGAATCTCTGCCCAAATGCAGTGATAGTGGCTGACTCCCTTGCTCTAGCAAGTTCTGAATAAATCCCCTTTACTTGTTATCATACGGTTGGTCTTCGTTTTTATGCACATCACCACTGAATAGTGTCAAGAAACCCTGAATGGTCCAGGCAGGGAGCTGGACTGAGTCAGGTGTACTAGGCCCACCCTGCTAGAAGGAAATCCTGTAAAGTCAGGTTCTGGCCCATGTACTCCCCCACACTGCTATTTTCCTGTTTTGGGTGACTCTGGACATGCACAATTTGCCCATCAATTTCCACTCTCGAGATTGCTCCAGCAGGGGTCTGGTTCTAGAGGTTCTTTTGTCTTTGTCTTCAGCTTTGGAAATATGAAGACTGAGGCATGAGACAACTGTGTGGAATTGCTGAGTAATATTCTGGATGTCTGGGGCATGGTGTGGGCAAAATTTTAGATTTGAAGTGGGGCCATGCTAGGTCAGAAAGTTTGGAGCTGATGAGCATAGAGTTTTCCTGAGTGAAAGAGAAAATAGGAAAATATGTCTGGTTTGTGATCCTTGGTTTGTGTCCTGGGGAGGGGGTCTGCAGGTTCTGGGTATAAAGGGGGCCCTCTAAGAGGAGACAGGACATTGTCCCCTGCCCCTATAGGAACTAGTAAGGGAGAAAAGTCTGTAGAACCTGGATCTGGGGAGACTCTTTGGAAGGAAGGAGTAGGGAAGTTGCCCACTCAAGCCAGTGTTCAGACCCCCTGTTCACTCTGAGGCCATAGTCCAGGTTATTTGCACACTTTCTCAGATCAACCTATGAGACACTGAAGGTCACAGGTTTAATTTATTAAGCCACCAAAGCACCAATGCAGATGGCCACTTTCACAGTTTATTCACAGTAACTGCTCCGGCATCCTGCAGAGGCCATCTGGCATCCTGCAGAGGCATCCTGTGACAGTTGGTTTGGAATATTCCGTATTCTGAGTCAGTTAGCAGTTGAGCAGACCACTCACTGGTCACTAAGCATAGCCAACTGGTCCCTGGGAAGGCTCCAGCTCCACGTGACACAGCTGGTGATGTGCATGCTGGGGGAGGATGGCCACAGTGGGTCTTCCACCGGCACTCCAGGGGGTTTCCCTTGGGGTTAACTGCCTTGTGTTTTGGGTTATGGATTAACACCTAGAGGTGGGAGGCTGAATTAGCATCTGGTCTTTTCTGTTGGCTCAGGCACCTCCTCCAGCAGGAGCGTCCAAGAAAGAGACTTGGTTCTGGGCGACAGGGCATGATCTCTGGTGCCCTGGGCAGGTCTTGGGTGTTCAGGGATCTCTCTCCCCAGGGAAACAACTCTATTCCTGTCCTGGACCCCATCCTCATCTGTATGGTAACTCCTGGCATGTCAGTTCATCTCTGTGAATTTCAGGGCCTCCCACTGTAGAATAAATGAAACAAGATGGGATTGGGAGGGAGACAAACCATAAGTGACTCTTAATCTCACAAAACAAACTGAGGATTGCTGGGAGGAGGGGGGTTGTGAGAAGGGGGGTGGGGTTATGGACATTGGGGAGGGTATGTGCTATGGTGAGTGCTGTGAAGTGTGAAAACCAGGTGATTAACAGACCTGTACCCCTGGGGATAAAAATATATGTTTATAAAAAAAAATAAGAATAAGGCTTACAGCCTCTGCCCTGCCCTCACCCACCTCACTAGGGCCCACCTGGGAATTACAGGAGATGGTCACATGTATTGTATTGTCCACGAGCTGTGAAACATCATTCCCATGTAAAAGCTAAGAGGGAGCTTCCTTCCTCCCTGCTGTGGAGCCATCCAAATCCGCTCTCTGGATTCAACCACTACCAAGTGTCTATTTCCTTCTTGCAGTCACTCAGGGATTGAACACTTAGGGCAATTAGGAAACACCAGTCATCTGTTTGTTTGTTTTTGTTTTTTTGTTTTTTTTTGTAATAAGGCTTTCTTGTATTTAATTATGTTTAGGCTCTTAACATAATAGTAAAAAAGTAGGCCATATTCACATTTGAACATCTCAGAACAGGGAATTACACAGAGTGTTTTTGTCACTTTCTCAGGCACTTGTGACTTCTAAATGGAGTTTGAACCCAGGCCATCAGTCATGGATAGTGCCCTTTGCTGCATTTCTCTAATGCCTTAGTGAAATAAAAGTATTTGATCACAGGATCTGTCTATAGGGTGTTCTAAGCGTATAGCCAACCACAAGAACTCCAGAAGTCCTACTTGGATTCAGGAGGCTCTACTGAGCGGGCAGCAGGTGGATAATGGGATGAAAGGATTGAATTAGGAATAGATGATCACCCATTTCCCTGTGTTCTTCTGCCAGCAAGTTGTCCACAGTTCTCTCTATTGTGATGCATTTCCTGGGATCTTGCTTCAAGGATTAAGAAGAAATGTTCACATAACGTGAAGAATATCAACTGGTCCTAAGCAGTGATTCAGGAAACTCTACCTCTGGCCACACAACAGAGGGCACCCTATAGATGACCCACTTGAAGGTACTGTGGAAATGGACTCATTAGGTTCATTCAAGAATAATGATTCTATTTTATTCCCTGGCCTATCTTTAAGAGAAAACCATAAAAATGTTAAGCCACATTCTTCTCTTGTGTATGCAAAGATAAATGAGCAAGCCATTCAGTATTGCTGTAGCTCTAGAATACAGGTACTTTTCAAACTCAAGAATGGGTTTCCTTTTAACAGTAAACAACATCTTTAGTTAACATATAGACTTTTAGCTGATTTTTGAACATTGGCTGAAACAGATCTTTGACTGAAAAAGTGTTTTCAGATTTTAAAAAATTAATAGGTATTATTTATAACAGGAGGTTTAGATGAATGTAAGAGTTGAACAGATAATATAGAAAGCTCCCATAACCCATGCCCCCTGATTCATCCATTAAGGACATCTTACATGAATGTGGTCCATTTGTTATAATTTGCAAAACAATATCAATACACTTCTATTAACTAGAAGTCCACGGTTTACATTAAAATTCACTCTTTGTGCTTTGACATTCTGGGGGTTGTGACAAATGTATAGTGTTGTGTATCATCACCATGCTAGGATTCTTTTTTTTTTTTTTTTTTTTTACTTTGATAGATTTATTACAGACAGAAAAACAAAACCAATATAAAAAAGAGTTGAGTTAAATATTTGGCTATATCTGACGTACTTTTCCTACTAGGTTTCCTACTAGGTTTGTGAAATCAGTGAGAACATAACTGGTGACAAATGATGGCTGGTGATACAATTTATTGTCACAGATACCATTTAACACAGACATCAGTCTAATTCAATAGAAGTTTACCAAATGATTGGTCAAAAATCTATCATGACTCTACCTTCTTCCAAATTTTTGCTACTTATAGAACATTGAAACATTAAAATTTTTGTGAATTTTCACTGGCGTGTTTCTTTTTTTTTAATTTTTTTTATTTTTTATAAACATATATTTTTATCCCCAGGGGTACAGGTCTGTGAATCACCAGGTTTACACTCTTCACAGCACTCACCAAAGCACATACCCTCCCCAATGTCCATAATCCCACCCCCTTCTCCCTCCTACCAGCAACCCTCAGTTTGTTTTGCAAGATTAAGAGTCGCTTTTGGTTTATCTCCCTCCCAATCCCATCTTGTTTCATTGATTCTTCTCCTACCCACTTAAGCCCCCATGTTGCATCACCAGTTCCTCATATCAGGGAGATCATATGATAGTTGTCTTTCTCTGCTTGACTTATTTCACTAAGCATGATACGCTCTAGTTCTATCCATGTTGTCGCAAATGGCAAGATTTCATTTCTTTTGATGGCTGCATAGTATTCCATTGTGTATATATACCACATCTTCTTGATCCATTCATCTGTTGATGGACATCTAGGTTCTTTCCATAGTTTGGCTATTGTGGATATTGCTGCTATAAACCTTCGGGTGCACGTGCCCCTTTGGATCACTACGTTTGTATCTTTAGGGTAAATACCCAATAGTGCAATTGCTGGGTCATAGGGCAGTTCTATTTTCAACATTTTGAGGAACCTCCATGCTGTTTTCCAGAATGGCTTCACCAGCTTGCATTCCCACCAACAGTGTAGGAGGGTTCCCCTTTCTACGCATCCTCGCCAGCATCTGTCATTTCCTGACTTGTTGATTTTAACCATTCTGACTGGGGTGAGGTGATATCTCATTGTGGTTTTGATTTGTATTTCCCTGATGCCGAGTGATATGGAGCACTTTTTCATGTGTCTGTTGGCCATCTGGATGTGTTCTTTGCAGAAATGTCTGTTCATGTCCTCTGCCCATTTCTTGATTGGATTATTTGTTCTTTGGGTGTTGAGTTTGCTAAGTTCTTTATAGATTCTGGACACTAGTCCTTTATCTGATAGGTCGTTTGCAAATATCTTCTCCCATTCTGTCAGTTGTCTTTTGATTTTGTTAACTGTTTCCTTTGCTGTGCAAAAGCTTTTGATCTTGAGGAAATCCCAATAGTTCATTTTTGCCCTTGCTTCCCTTGCCTTTGGCCTTGTTCCTAGGAAGATGTTGCTGCGGCTGAGGTCGAAGAGGTTCCATGCCAGGATTCTACAGAAATCCATACATCAGTGCTCCTGGCAGCACTATTCACATTAGTCAAAAAGTGGAATCAACCCTCAAGTCCCTCAAATGATGAATGGATCAATCACAATGTGTTATATACACACAATAAAGTACTATTCACCTATAAAAAAGAATTTGAAATATGCCCAGCATGTATGGACCTTGAAGAAATATTATCCTCTATGAGATCAATCTAGCACAGAAATACCAATATTGTATGATTCCACTAATATAATGTCTTTAGAATAGGCAAACTCATAAAGACAGAGGTTATTAAGAGCCAGAAGCAGTGGGGAAGATGGAGTTATCTCTTCCTGGGTATGGAGGTTATGTTGGATAGGATGAGAGAGTTTTGGGTATAGATAGTAGTGATGAATATACATGTGTAAAGATAATTAAAACCACTGAATTGTATACAGACAAATGATTAAAAGGATGAATGTTATATATTCTTCATCACAGTAAAAAAGTTAAAAATCCAATAGACTAGTGA
Source organism: Mustela nivalis (assembly GCF_964662115.1). Lineage (NCBI taxonomy): Eukaryota > Metazoa > Chordata > Mammalia > Carnivora > Mustelidae > Mustela > Mustela nivalis. The sequence goes on along the minus strand of NW_028135428.1, from coordinate 168,559 downwards.
TGAATACAGTAGCTGTGTATAAAAAGCATGGAGGCTGAAAAGGTCTTATAACATTTGAATAAGTGTAATTTTGCTGTGCTTTAAAATGGGTAGGAATCATGGGACTCCATCATTGAAACAACATACATTTTAATGTTTGCCTTTTTTAGATAGACCATTTCACATGGATTAAGTTCCCCTTAGCTAGAAAGACAAAGCCTCTATTTCTCATTTCCTTCCTGCTCCTTCTCTTCGCCTGCCTTCAACCACTGAGGAAGATGCTCCAGCAGCTGCTCAGTCCTTGCTGGTTAACCAACGATATGCATACATTCCTGCCCCATGTCCACACCAAGCAAATCTCCCTGAGTAATAAGTGAGCAGCACTTCCAATGTCCTGACAGCTTCTCTGTGCCCTAGCTCCGTCCAAAGGCCTTTTGGAGAACCTTCTTGGAGACACAAGGGAGAAAGTGGTCCCATCTACCACCAAGGGCAGCAAGCCTGTCTTTGAGATAGAAACCTTGCTTCCTTTCTTTCTTCAAAAGAAAATGAAACAATGTGCGTTATAGATGACATCCACAATTTCCTTGTTGGGCGTGGGGAGAATGTTGAGTCTATTATCAACTTATACCTGATTTCAAAGGACATGTGTTGTCTTAATGTTACAGTTAACTCAGGAAAGGTGTCCAATTAATAGGGGACATTTGTGGTCAATTAAATAAGATCAAGATATACACCGATCTATTTCACAAAATTGGTAATTGGGGATATATTTAAGGGATGTGATCATAACTTGGCAACAAATATTTTACGTTAATCCTTTTTCATGTGCTGATGCATGTACCATTTGCTGCCCATCATGACCCCCGGAGCCATACTACGAGCCCCTGGATGGAAACCTGGATAGATTTTTTTTTTAAAGATTTTATTTATTTATTTGACACACACACACACACACACACACACAGAGCTCACAAGTAGGGAGAGAGGCAGGCAGAGAGAGAGAGGAGGGGAATAAGATTCCCCACCAAGCAGAGAGACCAACGTGGGGCTCGATTCCAGGACCCTGATTATGATCCAGGCCAAGGGCAGAGGCTTAACCCACTGAAATACCCAGGTGCCCCAGATTTTTTTTTAAATTTTTTTTATTATATTCATTTAGCCACTGTATAGGAGTACATTATTAGTTTTTGATGTAGTGCTCAATGATCTATTCTTTATATATATATAACACCCAATCTCAGCATATGCCCTCCTCAATACCCATCACCCTGTTACCCCTTCCCCCTACACTTCTCCCCTCTGAAACCCTCAGGTTGGTTCTTGGGGTCCATAGTGTCTCATGGTTCATCTCCCTTTCATCTCCCCTTTCAGATTTCCCTCCCTTCCCCTATGGCACTTCATGCTATTGCTTATGTTCCACAGATGAGTGTAACCATATGATAATTGTCTTTCTCTGCTTGACTCTTCTTTCCTTAACATATTCCCCTCCAGTTCCATCCATGTCAGTGCAAATGGTGGGTTTTCACTGTTTCTGATTTTATATATGGACCACATCTTCTTTGTTTTTTTTTTAATTTTTTAATTAATTTTCAGCATAACAGTATTCAACCAGTTAGAATGGCCAAAATTAGCAAGACAGAAAACAAGTGTTGGAGAGGAAGTGGAGAAAGGGGAACCCTCTTCCACTGTTGGTGGGAATGCAAGTTGGTGCAGCCTCTTTGGAGAACAGTGTGGAGATTCCTCAAGAAATTAAAAATAGAGCTTTGCTATGACCCTGCCATTGCACTACTGGGTATTTACCCCAAAGATATAGATGTCGTGAAAAGAAGGGCCATCTGTACCCCAATGTTTATAGCAGCAATGGCCACAGTTGCCAAACCGTGGAAAGAACCAAGATGCCCTTCAAAGGACAAATGGATAAGAAAGATGTGATCCATATACACTATGGAGTATTATGCCTCCATCAGAAAGGATGAATACCCAACTTTTGTAGCAACATGGGCGGGACTGGAAGAGATTATGCTGAGTGAAATAAGTCAAGCAGAGAGAGTCAATTATCATATGGTTTCACTTATTTGTGGAGCAAAAAAAATAGCATGGAGGACATGGGGAGATGGAGAGGAGAAGGGAGTTGGGGGAAATTGGAAGGGGAGGTGAACCATGAGAGACTATGGACTCTGAAAAACAATCCGACGGTTTTGAATGGGCCTGGGTGGGAGGTCGGGGTACCAGGTGGCGGGTATTAGAGAGGGCAAGGGTTGCATGGAGCACTGGGTGTGGTGCAAAAACAATGAATACTGTTATGCTGAAAATAAATAAAAAATAAATTTAAAAAACATTTTAAAAAAAGAATGGGACCTCTATCTATTCTCAATATGTGTTTCTTTTCCTCTCTTCACCCTAAAGATGGGCTAGTGACTCTATTTGGGGGGCAGGCCACCTCCCCTCATGTCATTTCTTTTCAAAAACAGAGGGATAATGTGTGAGACCAGACTTCAACTTTGGAAAGGAAGTGTTTCCTCTCACGTGAGACCCTTGTCTGTGAAGAGCCACCTGTCTGGACAGCAGGAGTTGGCCGCTGTGCAGCTGCGATGACTCTGAAAGGTCTATGATGACACCATCACCATGGCGACGAGAAATACACCTCTGCTGTCCTTTCCAACGGCCCCTCTTTGAGCTGAGTGAGTCATTGAGACACCTAGAGCTCTCTATATGGGGAACAAGATTGGATTGTGTGGCTGCTGTTGTGGTATGTTCTTACAGATCTCCTGACTGCTGTTTGCTGCTAATCAGATAGTTCACTCTTCCTCCAACTATTCTCTCATCTTTGAAAATTTTCTCTCTCCAACTTGTCATTCAGAGTTATACAAATGTTTTATAGTTTAGTTTTATCCCTTGATTTATATTTTTGGTTATTCTACCAAGCTAGCTGCCTTGACTTTTGTCCTCCATTTTGAAAAATGTACTCCTTCCTTTGATATCCTGCACCTCACCCTTGACAAACTAGGTTTCCCTAGGGGAGAAAACATGGCAACATCTATTTTAATTTACGCCTTTTTAACGTCCAAAATTATACATTCCCATTCCTCCTTTCTGAAAGTGAGAGTGAACCCGGAAAGGTCGATATGGAGGATATTTATGATTGTTTTATCCATGTTTTACAATGTCTTCCTGTACCGTTTATCCCAAAATGGGTATTTCAGGATTTGGGGGACATGTTGGTTTGTTCCTAGAAACAGGCGCCCCAAAGAGATCCAAAGAAGAGAAGAGTCTACATTTCACTTATGACCCCCAAGCAGATGTTTCCCTTTCTTCTTTGGCTGTTATCCAAAATTACTTTTTCTAGGTGATATGCTGTCTAGGTCATATGCTATCCCCCATCCTTTTCAGTTCCCCAGAAGTAAGTATAGTGAAACTATAAGGACATTTTGTCCTCAGTTACACAATGAATAGCCAGTCTTTCAACATATGGTGAAAGATGGCTAATTAGTTAATGAATTGTGTTAATGAGTGATTGATACCCAAGCACATAGATTGTTAGGAATGCACAAAGAATGATGGGAGGTGGAGACCATGAGTAGAGACAAACTTTACGTGTAAGTGGATAAACATGTACACTTGCCCATAGGATGGTAGCTCGAAAGCAGAAAGAGTCTTCATTAGAGTGGTTTTGATGGGATGTGTTTGTTAGTTCTCTTGACCTTTCCTCCAGATCTCTTTCCAACAGCTAAGCTATGGTTTTCTTCTGTGACAATGGCCTCAGGAACTCATATGTTGTTTGGAGGCACTTATGTTTGTGTGAGGAATACATAATGCAAGGTGGCATTGTTTCACATGCTTTAAAACACTAGACTTTGCAATAGTGACCCTGCCATCCTTTACCCTGGGATTCCTCTCATTTGGCCTGCTGACCATGAGTCAGGCAACTGGAACAATCTAGAGAATAATCATGACTATTTCTGACCAAGGGTCCCAGAGAGTGTATTCAGGGAATCAGCAATTGGTTGTTTTTTCCTTATTGACTTCTTGATACCTCTGATCCATCCAAACGAAATTGTGTTAGGGTCAAACACTTGTATTTAGGCAAAGCAGCTGTGCCACAAAGCAATGGTCTGGGAACTCAAATGCCCAGATGTGACCCAGCTCTGGAAGTTGTGAAATTGTGAGATCTCAGACAAGATCCATACCCTCCAATGAGCCTCCCAGACCATGTGACATGCATTAATTCAGTAATGCTCATCACACACATATTGGATGTTTTGTTTACTCTCCGTATTTCCCAGGTGGAGGAACATAGGCATAGGGATGAATGTGACCAGGTTCATGGTCTCCTATGTAAAGGAGCCAGGAGGTGAACCTAGGCCTATGGTCCCAGGGTTCATGCTCTAACTACTGAACTGAACTGCACTGACTACTCAGACATGGATTCATTAGTGTCTGTGCATAGAGCTGTAGTCACAGTGTGTACGTCAGGAATTACCTGAGCCAAGGGAAATCCCAAGTGCTGTTTAGCATTATGAGGTCATCTCAGGGGTCACATAGGCCACAGAAGCTCCTGAGCCCCACAAGTACAGACCTTGCCATAGTCCTTACTAGGAAAGGGACATAGAAAGCCTGGTTAGTTCAAAGATATTGAGGGTTTGGAGGCACACTTTAGGACAACCCAGTCAAACTCTGTTTCATTGCTGGGCTACACCTCAGTCCAGTCAGAACTGAGGAGACCCTTTCATCGTATTTGATGGCATTTTCAGTATGAGTAAGAACTAGTAATGCAGAAATCCTGTGAGCCCAGGGACACTCCTGGGACAATAAAATGGACTCAGAGAACCGGTTCATGATTAGCCTTCTCTCCACTGCCCTCATTGCGATTGCCTTGTAGAGCTGAGATAGAGAGTGGTCAATGTCATGGCATGGTCCCTTTTCAGGGCATGGTACAAATAGAATAAGAATAGGGATCATAAAGGGTGGTTCCTGGCTGACTCAGTCAGGGGAGCATTTGACTCTTGATCTCAGGGTCATGAGTTCAGTCTCCATGTTGGGTGTGGAGCCTACTAAAAAAAAGAAAGAAGAATTGGGGACCTAGTGTAGCATATTGGATAACATTCTCCCCCATAAGCCCTAAAAACATGCTTGAATGCCGTGAATTACACACTTTAGGGACACTGACCAATAAGAACTCAAATGCTCGTAACAGCCTGGTGTCCATCGTCTCTGTTTTGACAGGCTTATCCCTCAGGGTCAGGGAGTGTCCATGCTCCAGTGGGGACCTTGCCTTCTTAAAGAGCTCTCCCATTGTTGGCTAGTAAGTGCAAGCATGGAGAGAGTCCATGCTCAATGAATATATACACCTGGCATCACACAGCAAGACCAGAAGGAAATCAACATAGAACTAAGAGGGTGCTTGGTTTTCAATGATAGGACTTCATTATTTACATATTGTCAACAACTGATGAGATTCCTCACCAAGGACCAAGCAATTTGGTTGCTTCCTAACCAAGCAACAGAATGTCATGCCTAGATTTGAATCTAGTCTCAATGAAAGGTCACCGATTCTCAGGCTCCAACGAGTATAGAGCAGAGGAGAGATAAATGCAAACAGGTCTGGGTGATCCTCATGGAGTGTCATGAGAGGGGGAGCTTCGCGGGGCTCGGGTTTAGAAGGGTCCCTCCCTATGGGTCCTTTGTATATTCCCGGTTTTTGAAAGAAGATTTTATTTGAGGGGGAGAGAGAGAGAACGGTCATTGGTTATGAGGAAAGTGGGGAGGAGAAGAGGGACAAGTAGGCACCAAGCTGAGTGCAGAAGCAGGGGATGGGCTCGATCCCTGGACTCCAAGATCACGACATGACCCGACGTGAGACACTTAACCCACTGAGCCACACAGGTGCCCCAGAGGGTTCCCCTGAAAGGAGGTGGGACATGGTCCCCTGCCACTTCAGGGTGTAGAGAAGAATGAGGAGTCTATAGAGACTGGGCCTGGGGGAGGGAGGAAGGAACAGGGAAGGTGCCCACTGAGAGCCTGTGCAGCCCCTGTTCACTCTGTGCCAGCCAGCCCTTCGTCCAGGCTGTTTGGAGACTTACTCAAATTAATAACCAAGGAGACACTGAAGGTCCCTGTCTTGATTTTTTCAACCACCAAAGCACTAAGCCAGGTTGCCATTTTACCAGTTAACTGGCAGGAATGGCTCAGGGATGCTGAGTCCTTAGAAGGGAAGCAGATTCTTAGTAGAGCCATCATGGGACAGTTGGTTTGGAATGTCCTGGCTTCTGCATGAGCTTGGGATCCCAGCAGACCACTGGTCCCTGAGGGTGGTCCACTGGTCCCAGGGAAGGCTCCACATGAGAGAGCTAAGAGTATGAATGCTGTGGGTGGATGGCCCTTGGATTCCACTGGCTCTTCAGAGGGGTTTCTCACGGGGCCATCTGCATTGTGTTCCAGGTTGGGGATTGAAACTCAGTGGTGGGGGGCTGAGTTAGGATTTGGACTGTTCTGTTGGCTCAGGCACCTCCTCCAGGGCATCAAGTGTCTCCCACACTCCCACTTGGGGCAGGAGGATTTGAGAATGGGACTAAACTGAGGAAGCCCTGGTTCAGGACTGCAGGGCATGATCTCAGGTGCCCTGGGCAGATCTCAAGTATTGAGGAATCTCTCTCCCCAAGGATTCGACTCCATTCCTGTCCCAGATTTCCCACTCCTCAGTATAGTCACTCTTGGCAAGTCACCAATCCCTCACTCTCAATGACAGTGTCCTTCTGTCTTTCTCTATAGTCTCATACAGTGTCTGCTAGAGCTTTCCCCCATCTTTTCCTGTGGTAGTAAAGGACACTTAAGCTACACTTAACCTACATTCCAACATTTTACTGATTTTCAAGCCTGGAATACAGGGTTCTTAATCCCAGGCCCCATGTTGCAAGGTCCATTTCCAGACTCATTTCTTCTGTACCTTTGAAACTTTGTTCTATCATCAATATCCCCTTATTTGCTGCTCCTCCAAGCCCCTATTCTATTCTCTGCTTCTACGTATTGGACTATTGGAGGTGCCCCATATAAGTGACATGATGCCATATTTGTCTCACTGGGTCTGGCTTATTTCACTTAAGATGATGTCCTCCAGGGCCATCCAGGTTGTCACAAATGTTGACATTTCCTTCCTTTGCAGGTGAGAAATTCACCCAGCTATGGGCCCGAAGATGGAAACATCATATAAAAATACAACCCACTGATGGATCCCATGAAGGTACCATGGGAATTTATTCATGAATCGGATTCAAGAATAATTACTGTAGGAGCACCTATGTGATGTCCAAATCTTGATTTTGGCTCAGGTTATGATGCCAGGGACCGGAGCTCGGCCCCATGTGTGGCTCCGTGGTGGGTATGGAGCTGTTTAAGCTTCTCTCTCCAATTCCCATGCCCTTCCCCTGCTCACACTCTCTCTTTGTTGCTAGAAAAAAAAAAAAAAAGAAAGAAAGAAAAGAAAAAAAGAAGCTGTATCATTATACTAGCCTGTGAGTGTCCCATACTTCAGACAAAGATACCAAGCCATATTATTTTTGTGAACATTGAATTTCAGCTGGTCACTCATGAGTTTATAACCACAAGAATAAAGCTGCATTTGCACCTCGAGTTTGGTAACGTTAAATGGTAGGTATAGTGAAGCTAACATTTGGACATGAGTGTGTTGTTAAACACTAGCCAAAGAGATCTCTTCTTAATTTTTAATCAATAGACCTTAATACTTAGAGTAGGTTTAGAGTATCCTAACAAGTGAAGAGATAATCAAAAAAAGTTCCCTTATCCCCCTTATCCCATAGTGCACCTTTTCCACAAGTATCAAAACCTTCATCATTGTGGAACATTCGTCACAAATAACAAACCAGCCTAGAGATATTATTCACTGAATTCCACCATTGCTATTAAGGCCTGCTCTGTGTTGAGCAGTAGTATGGGTTTTGACAAATGGGCAAAGTCCTGTATCCACCATTTATAGGGTAGGTTCACTGCCATAAAAATCCTGTATTTCACCTAGTAATACCTTTGCACTTTCTCTAGGAATCAGAGCAACCGCTGATGGTTTGTCATCGCTCTAGATTTCCTTTTTCCAGAATATGATAGAGTTGGAACTGTAAGCCATGTTGCTTTTCCACACTGACAGCTTTCTCCTCTATCTATACAGTTACCATTCATTGATATCTTTCTGTGACTTGACACCTGAATTATTTTTCTTTTCTTTTATTATTTTAGTTAGAGAAAGAGGGAAAGTGTGGGGGAGAGGAGGAGGAAGAAGGAGAGAGAAACTTCAGCAGGCTCCTCCTCAGCATGGAGCTTACCTGACACGGGGTTGAAATTCCTGACCCCGAGATTCTGACCTGAGCCAAAATCAAGTGTTGGGTGTTTAACTGAGAGAGCCGACTACATGCCCTGAAGTTCAGCTCTGTTTTTTACAGAATCCTATTTCATTGTATGGGGATATTGTTGGTTGTTTACCCATTCACCCTGTGAAGGACAACTTAGTTGCCTCGAGTTGTGGTGTTCCTAAAGAAAGCTGATAGAAGCACTCCTGGGCCGGTTTTCATAGGAACATAATTTTTCAGCTCAACTAGATAAATACCTAAGAGTGTGATGGCTGGATTAGACACAGCAAGGCTCTTATGCTTTGTTAGATTTGATAGAATTCACCAGTCCAGCCACCTGGGGCCGGCACCTCCTTTCTGGGAAACGTATGAACTGTGGATTCACTGTCTTTGATATATGCCAATTCAGACAATCTATTTCCTTTGCGTGGGTCTTGAGAGTTTCTGTTTTGGAAGGAATTGGCCTTTTTGCTTAAGCCATCCTGGGATTTTTCCATGTATTACTTTACTTTTTAAAATTTGATTTGATTTTTTTTTTCAGTGTTCCAAGTGTTCATTGTTTATGCACCATACCCAGTGGTCCAGGCAATACTGCCCTCTTTAATACCCACCACCAGGCTCACCCATCCCCCTCACTTCTAAAACCCTGTTTGTATCTCAGAGTCCACAGTGTCTCATGGTTCATCTACCCCTCTGATTTTCCCCAATTCACTTTTCCTTTCCTTTTCCTAATGTCCTCCAAGTTATTCCTTATGCTCCACAAGTAAGGGAAACCATACGATAATTCACACTGCTTGACTTATTTCTCTCAGCATAATCTCCTCCAGTCCTGTCCATGTTGATACAAAAGTTGGGTATTCATCCTATTTAAAACAATTTTTATTTATTTTTTTAAATTTCTTTTAACTGTTCCAGAATTCATTGTTTATGCACCACACAAGTGCTCCATGAAATACGTGCCTTTCATAATACCTACTACCAGGCTCACCCTGCCTCCCAACACAGCCCCTCCAAAACCCTCAGATTGCTTTTCAGAGACCATAGTCTCTCATGGTTCATCTCGGCTTGACTTGTTTCTCTCAGCAAAATCTGCTCCAGTCCTGTCCATGTGGATACAAAAGTTGGGTATTCATCTTTTCTGATGGAGGCATAATATTCCATTGTATATATGAACCATATCTCCTTTATCCATTCGTCTGTTGAAGAACGTCTTGGCTATTTCCACAGTTGAGCAACTGTGGCCATTGCTGCTATGAACGTCGGGGTACAGATGGCCCTTCTTTTCCCTACATCTCTATCTTTGGGAGTAAATACCCAATATTACTTTTGAATCCTTTCAACCTCCATACGATCTGTAGTGACGATGACTCTTGTGTCCCATGTTAATGTACGTCCTCTCTTATTCTTTCATTTTTCATCAGGCTACAGCTTTATCCATTTCACTGATATTTACAAGGAATGAGCTTGTGTCTTAGTTTAATGGATTAGGTCTGAGTATTTCCCATGTTCCATTTCAATGGTATCTGCAATAATATTATTTTTTTCTCTTGCTCGCTTTCTATGATACTACACTCTTGCCTTGTTTTCTAAGCAAGCCTAGGCATGTTACATCTCTCTGATTTTCTGACACACGACTTTCAGTCCTATCAGTTCCCCCAAGCCCTGCCTTTCCATAAATGTTGGTCAAGGTACATTTGCATCTCATTTGGTGAAAAATATTTTAAAGGTTCTCTTGAAATTTCTTCATTGACCACTGGGTTATTCAGAAGTGTATTTTTAAATCACAGCTCCTTGGGGATTCTCCCAAGATTTCTTCCTGTTGTTGATCTCTAGTTGAATTTCATAGAGGTCTGAGAGCGGCTGTTGTATTGAGTCTACTCTTTGATTGTGTTGGGATGTGTTTTCCGGCTGAGAATGTGGTCTCCTGCTGAATGTTCCATGGGAGGTTGAGAAAATGGTGTGTTCTGCGAGAGAGTGTCTGCTCCAGGAAAGCTCGATCCCCTGTTTTCCCTTTTTTGTCTCCTGAGGGCCATGGTTTCCCTGTGTCCTCTGTTTTCCTATGGATCCCAGAAGAGCGTGTTGATTTTTCAGTGTCTTCAGGCTCTCTCTTGTCCTTAGGAAGAAGAGGTGATCTCCATGGTCTTTGCCCATGGAAGTGTCTCTTTTTGTCTTCATGTACCTTCAAACTCCCTTCTCGTGGCCCGAGTCTTGACTTCAATACATCTGGGCACATGCTGTTTTTATTCATAGAACTAGTTTTCCAAAACAGCTGAGAAGAACGTGTCTAGATACAAGCTTTTGTACTAAAACACACATTTTCTTTTACATTACGTCTTTGATGACATCTGGCTAATTTAATTAATCTGCCTAAATTATAGGTATAGAGAAATACCAGCAGCATGCCTTCACTCAGCATTTGCCCACCCCAGAGGTATAGACTGGTGAAAATAGAAACAAGATATATTTCAATATATACCCATTGATTATCCAGCCTTACACACAATGGCAGGCAAAGAAATCTACTGATAGAGATTGATAGAAAAGCAATGACCTTACATATCTAACCCACATTCATATCAAGCAATACTCTCCGAGCTATTCATTTTTTTAAGATTTTATTTCTCAGAGAGAGAGAGTGAGAGAGAGAGAGAGAAAGCACAGTCAGGTGGGAAGGGCAGAGGGAGAGAGAAAGAGCAGGTCCTCCCTGAGGAGGGGCCCCCCACGTGGGACTGGATCATAGCATCCTGAGAGCATGACTTGACGGGAAGACCAGTGCTGAAAGGACTGAGTTTCCAGGCGCCCCTCCTCGAATTAATCTTGAACAGCACCACCAATGTGCTGATGGGTACATTCTTTTTTTTTTTTTTTTTTTTTTTTTTTTTTTTTTTTTTTTTTTTTTTTTAATTTATTTTTTATTTTCAGCATAACAGTATTCATTATTTTTCACCACACCCAGTGCTCCATGCAATTCGTGCCCTTTATAATACCCACCACCTAGTACCCCAAACTCCCACCCCCCACCCCTTCAAATTCCTCAGATTGTTTTTCAGAGTCCATAGTCTCTCATGGTTCACCTCCCCTTCCAATTTCCCCCAACTCCCTTCTCCTCTCTAACTCCCCATGTCCTCCATGCTATTTGTTATGCTCCACAAATAAGTGAAACCATATGATAATTGACTCTCTCTGCTTGACTTATTTCACTCAGCATAATAATCTCTTCCAGTCCCGTCCATGCTGCTACAAAAGTTGGGTATTTGTCCTTTCTTTTTTTTTTTTTTTTTTTTTTTTTTATAAACATATATTTTTATCCCCAGGGGTACAGGTCTGTGAATCACCAGGTTTACACACTTCACAGCACTCACCAAAGCACATACCCTCCCCAATGTCCATAATCCCACCCCCTTCTCCCAAACCCCCTCCCCCCAGCAGCCCTCAGTTTGTTTTGTGAGATTAAGAGTCACTTATGGTTTGTCTCCCTCCCAATCCCATCTTGTTTCATTGATTCTTCTCCTACCCACTTAAGCCTCCATGTTGCATCACCACTTCCTCATATCAGGGAGATCATATGATAGTTGTCTTTCTCTGCTTGACTTATTTCGCTAAGCATGATACGCTCTAGTTCCATCCATGTTGTCGCAAATGGCAAGATTTCATTTCTTTTGATGGCTGCATAGTATTCCATTGTGTATATATACCACATCTTCTTGATCCATTCATCTGTGGATGGACATCTAGGTTCTTTCCATAGTTTGGCTATTGTGGACATTGCTGCTATAAACATTCGGGTGCATGTGCCCCTTTGGATCACTACATTTGTATCTTTAGGGTAAATACCCAATAGTGCAATTGCTGGGTCATAGGGCAGTTCAATTTTCAACATTCTGAGGAACCTCCATGCTGTTTTCCAGAGTGGCTGCACCAGCTTGCATTCCCACCAACAGTGTAGGAGGGTTCCCCTTTCTCCACATCCTCGCCAGCATCTGTCATTTCCTGACTTGTTGATTTTAGCCATTCTGACTGGTGTGAGGTGATATCTCATTGTGGTTTTGATTTGTATTTCCCTGATGCCGAGTGATATGGAGCACTTTTTCATGTGTCTGTTGGCCATCTGGATGTCTTCTTTGCAGAAATGTCTGTTCATGTCCTCTGCCCATTTCTTGATTGGATTATTTGTTCTTTGGGTGTTGAGTTTGCTAAGTTCTTTATAGATTCTGGACACTAGTCCTTTATCTGATATGTCGTTTGCAAATATCTTCTCCCATTCTGTCAGTTGTCTTTTGATTTTGTTAACTGTTTCCTTTGCTGTGCAAAAGCTTTTGATCTTGATGAAATCCCAATAGTTCATTTTTTCCCTTGCTTCCCTTGCTTTTTGCGTTGTTCCTAGGAAGATGTTGCTGCGGCAGAGGTCGAAGAGGTTGCTGCCTGTGTTCTCCTCAAGGATTTTGATGGATTCCTTTCGCACATTGAGGTCCTTCATCCATTTTGAGTCTATTTTTGTGTGTGGTGTAAGGAAATGGTCCAATTTCATTTTTCTGCATGTGGCTGTCCAATTTTCCCAGCACCATTTATTGAAGAGGCTGTCTTTTTTCCATTGGACATTCTTTCCTGCTTTGTCGAAGATGAGTTGACCATAGATTTGAGGGTCTATTTCTGGGCTCTCTACTCTATTCCATTGATCTATGTGTCTGTTTTTGTGCCAGTACCATGCTGTCTTGATGATGACAGCTTTGTAATAGAGCTTGAAGTCCGGAATTGTGATGCCACCAACGTTGGCTTTTTTTTTCAATATCCCTTTGGCTATTCGAGGTCTTTTCTGGTTCCATATAAATTTTAGCGTTATTTGTTCCATTTCTTTGAAAAAGATGGATGGTACTTTGATAGGAATTGCATTAAATGTGTAGATTGCTTTAGGTAGCATAGACATTTTCACAATATTTATTCTTCCAATCCAGGAGCATGGAACATTTTTCCATTTCTTTGTGTCTTCCTCAATTTCTTTCATGAGTACTTTATAGTTTTCTGAGTATAGATTCTGTGTCTCTTTGGTTAGGTTTATTCCTAGGTATCTTATGGTTTTGGATGCAATTGTAAATGGGATTGACTCCTTAATATCTCTTTCTTCTGTCTTGCTGTTGGTGTAGAGAAATGCAACTGATTTCTGTGCATTGATTTTATATCCTGACACTTTACTGAATTCCTGTATAAGTTCTAGCAGTTTTGGAGTGGAGTCTTTTGGGTTTTCCACATATAGTATCATATCATCTGCGAAGAGTGATAATTTGACTTCTTCTTTGCCAATTTGGATGTCTTTAATTTCCTTTTGTTGTCTGATTGCTGAGGCTAGGACCTCTAGTACTATGTTGAATAGCAGTGGTGATAATGGACATCCCTGCCGTGTTCCTGACCTTAGTGGAAAAGCTTTCAGTTTTTCTCCATTGAGAATGATATTTGCGGTGGGTTTTTCATAGATGGCTTTGATGATATTGAGGTATGTGCCCTCTATCCCTACACTTTGAGGAGTTTTGATCAGGAAGGGATGCTGTACTTTGTCAAATGCTTTTTCAGCATCTATTGAGAGTATCATATGGTTCTTGTTCTTTCTTTTATTGATGTGTTGTATCACATTGACTGATTTGCGGATGTTGAACCAACCTTGCAGCCCTGGAATAAATCCCACTTGGTCGTGGTGAATAATCTTTTTAATGTACTGTTGAATCCTATTGGCTAGTATTTTGTTGAGTATTTTCGCATCTGTGTTCATCAAGGATATCGGTCTATAGCTCTCTTTTTTGGTGGGATCCTTGTCTGGTTTTGGGATCAAGGTGATGCTGGCCTCATAAAATGAGTTTGGAAGTTTTCCTTCCATTTCTATTTTTTGGAACAGTTTCAGGAGAATAGGAATTAGTTCTTCTTTAAATGTTTGGTAGAATTCCCCCGGGAAGCCATCTGGCCCTGGGCTTTTGTTTGTTTGGAGATTTTTAATGACTGTTTCAATCTCCTTACTGGTTATGGGTCTGTTCAGGCTTTCTATTTCTTCCTGGTTCAGTTGTGGTAGTTTATATGTTTCTAGGAATGCATCCATTTCTTCCAGATTGTCAAATTTATTGCCGTAGAGTTGCTCATAGTATGTTCTTATAATAGTTTGTATTTCTTTGGTGTTAGTTGTGATCTCTCCTCTTTCATTCATGATTTTATTTATTTGGGTCCTTTCTCTTTTCTTTTTGATAAGTCGGGCCAGGGGTTTATCAATTTTATTAATTCTTTCAAAGAACCAGCTCCTACTTTCGTTGATTTTTTCTATTGTTTTTTTGGTTTCTATTTCATTGATTTCTGCTCTGATCTTTATGATTTCTCTTCTCCTGCTGGGCTTAGGGTTTCTTTCTTGTTCTTTCTCCAGCTCCTTTAGGTGTAGGGTTAGGTTGTGTACCTGAGACCTTTCTTGTTTCTTGAGAAAGGCTTGTACCGCTATATATTTTCCTCTCAGGACTGCCTTTATTGTGTCCCACAGATTTTGAACCGTTGTATTTTCATTATCATTTGTTTCCATGATTTTTTTCAATTCTTCTTTAATTTCCCGGTTGACCCATTCATTCTTTAGAAGGATACTGTTTAGTCTCCATGTATTTGGGTTCTTTCCAAACTTCCTTTTGTGGTTGAGTTCTAGCTTTAGAGCATTGTGGTCTGAAAATATGCAGGGAATGATCCCAATCTTTTGATACCGGTTGAGTCCTGATTTAGGACCGAGGATGTGATCTATTCTAGAGAATGTTCCATGTGCACTAGAGAAGAATGTGTATTCTGTTGCTTTGGGATGAAATGTTCTGAATATATCTGTGATGTCCATCTGGTCCAGTGTGTCGTTTAAGGCCTTTATTTCCTTGCTGATCTTTTGCTTGGATGACCTGTCCATTTCAGTGAGGGGAGTGTTAAAGTCCCCTACTATTATTGTATTGTTGTTGATGTGTTTCTTTGATTTTGTTATTAATTGGTTTATATAGTTGGCTGCTCCCACGTTGGGGGCATAGATATTTAAAATTGTTAAATCTTCTTGTTGGACAGACCCTTTGAGTATGATATAGTGTCCTTCCTCATCTCTTATTATAGTCTCTGGCTTAAAATCTAATTGATCTGATATAAGGATTGCCACTCCTGCTTTCTTCTGATGTCCATTAGCATGGTAAATTCTTTTCCACCCCCTCACTTTAAATCTGGAGGTGTCTTCGGGCTTAAAATGAGTTTCTTGGAGGCAACATATAGATGGGTTTTGTTTTTTTATCCATTCTGATATCCTGTGTCTTTTGACAGGGGCATTTAGCCCATTCACATTTAGGGTAACTATTGAGAGATATGAATTTAGTGCCATTGTATTGCCTGTAAGGTGACTGTTATTGTATATGGTCTCTGTTCCTTTCTGATCTACCACTTGTAGGCTCTCTCTTTGCTTAGAGGACCCCTTTCAATATTTCCTGTAGAGCTGGTTTGGTATTTGCAAATTCTTTCAGTTGTTGTTTGTCCTGGAAGCTTTTAATCTCTCCTTCTATTTTCAATGATAGCCTAGCTGGATATAGTATTCTGGGCTGCATGTTTTTCTCGTTTAGTGCTCTAAAAATATCATGCCAGCTCTTTCTGGCCTGCCAGGTCTCTGTGGATAAGTCAGCTGCCAATCTAATATTTTTACCATTGTATGTTACAGACTTCTTTTCCCGGGCTGCTTTCAGGATTTTCTCTTTGTCACTGAGACTTGTAAATTTTACTATTAGGTGACGGGGTGTGGGCCTATTCTTATTGATTTTGAGGGGCGTTCTCTGAACCTCCTGAATTTTGATGCTCTTTCCCTTTGCCATATTGGGGAAATTCTCCCCAATAATTCTCTCCAGTATACCTTCTGCTCCCCTCTCTCTTTCTTCTTCTTCTGGAATCCCAATTATTCTAATGTTGTTTCGTCTTATGGTGTCACTTAATTCTCGAATTCTCCCCTCGTGGTCCAGTAGCTGTTTGTCCCTCTTTTGCTCAGCTTCTTTATTCTCTGTCATTTGGTCTTCTATATCACTAATTCTTTCTTCTGCCTCATTTATCCTAGCAGTTAGAGCCTCCATTTTTGATTGCACCTCATTAATAGCTTTTTTGATTTCAACTTGGTTAGATTTTAGTTCTTTTATTTCTCCAGAAAGGGCTTTTATATCTCTCGAGAGGGTTTCTCTAATATCTTCCATGCCTTTTTCGAGTCCGGCTAGAACCTTGAGAATTGTCATTCTGAACTCTAGATCTGACATATTACCGATGTCTGTATTGATTAGGTCCCTAGCCTTTGGTACTGCCTCTTGTTCTTTTTTTTGCGTTGAATTTTTCCGTCTTGTCATTTTGGCCAGATAAGAGTAAATGAAGGGGCAAGTAAAATACTAAAAGGGTGGCAACAACCCCAGGAAAATATGCTTTAACTAAATTAGAAGAGATCCAAAATCGTGAGTGGGGAGAAAGGGGATAAAAAGAGGTTCAAAAAGGAAGAAAGAAAAAAAAAAGAAAAGAAAAAAAATTTTTTTAAAAAAAGAAAACACCTGAGAAAAATGTAAAAAAGAAAAAATATATATATTAGATAAACTAGTAAAAAATCGTTAAAAAAGAAAAAGGTAACAGTTAAAAAAAAAAAAAAATTTACCCGAAGGCGAGAAGAAAAAGAAAAAAAGAAAAAAAAAATGAAAAAGAAAAAATTAAATTAACTGCAAGACTAAAAAAAAATCACAGGAAAAAAGCCATGAGTTCCGTGCTTTGCTTTCTCCTCCTCTGGAATTCTGCTGCTCTCCTTGGTATTGAAACCGCACTCCTTGGTAGGTGAACTTGGTCTCGGCTGGATTTCTTGTTGATCTTCTGGGGGAGGGGCCTGTTGTAGTGATTCTCAAGTGTTTTTGCCCCAGGCGGGATTACACCGCCCTTACCCGGGGCCGGGGTGAGTAATCCGCTCGGGTTTGCTTTCAGGAGCTTTTGTTCCCTGAGCGCTTTCCGTAGAGTTCCGGAGGACAGGAACACAAATGGCGGCCTCCTGGTCTCCGGCCCGGAGGAGCCGAGAGCCCAGGGCCCCACTCCTCAGTGCGCCCTCAGAGAACAGCGCGCAGTTACTCCCGTCTGCCTGACCTCCGGCCGCGCTCCGAGCTCACCGAGCCTGTGATCGGTTCAAGGTAACACCGAGCTGTGAGCTTACTGTCGGCTCTGTCTCTGTAGCCGGCTTTCCCGTTCCAATACCCGCAAGCTCTGCGACACTCAGACACCCCCGATCCTTCTGTGACCCTGCGGGACCTGAGGCCACGCTGACCCCGCGTGGGCTTCGCCCCGGTTTAGCCTCTGGACTGATGTCCCTCAGCGGAACAGACTTTTAAAAGTCCTGATTTTGTGCGCGGTTGCTCCGCCGCTTGCCGGGAGCCGGCCCCTCCCCCCGGGGTCTATCTTCCCGTCGCTTTGGATTCACTTCTCCGCCGGTCCTACCTTTCAGAAAGTGGTTGTTTTTCTGTTTCCAGAATTGCTGTTCTTCTTCTCTTCGGTCTGCCGATGGATTTTCAGGTGTTTGCAATCTTTAGATAAGCTATCTAGCTGATCTCCGGCTAGCTGAAGCAGTCTCAGCTTGCTACTTCTCCGCCATCTTGACTCCCAAGCCTGATGGGTACATTCTTGATGTCCTTCCAGATGTGTCTGAGAAAATCTCAGTCTGTGAGACGCTTTGCCATAAGCCCAAAGAAGAAGAGGACCAGAGTGTTGCCAAGGTGAGGTTGCCTCTCTTTTTCCCCAAGGAGCAAGCATTGCTTTCTTGGTTTCTTTCATCAAATTCAGATGACAATCAAATTATACACTATATGTTGGTGAATTGGACATAATAAAAAAATTCATTTTCCTAATGTAAATTTTTTGTACATGGAAGTAAAATGGTTTTTTAAAGATTTTATAACTTTATTTGACAGACAGTGATCACAGTAGGCAGAGAGGCAGGCAGAGGGAGAGGTGGAAGCAAGCTCCCCGCTGAGCATAGAGCCCGATGCTGGGCTCAATCCCAGGACTCTGTAATCATGTCCAGAGCCAAGGCAGAGGCTTTAACCCACTGAGCCACACAGGCACCCCTAAAGTGAATTTCAAACTGTATGTGTGTGTGTATGTATGTGTATATATAATTTTATATACATATATATATATAAACGTGTATATATATATGTATATGCTTATATATATATACATACATATAAATATATGTGTGTTTATATAAGTATACATATCCATATATATACACATACGTGTGTATAC
The DNA here is from genome assembly GCF_964662115.1 of Mustela nivalis. Taxonomy (NCBI): domain Eukaryota; kingdom Metazoa; phylum Chordata; class Mammalia; order Carnivora; family Mustelidae; genus Mustela; species Mustela nivalis. The sequence continues at coordinate 149,942 of NW_028135428.1, read as the reverse complement.
ACACACATACACATTTGAGAGGACATATGTATAATTTCCCTTTTGCGGAGAGTCCTGAGTGGTTGTTTCCTGCCCACCATCGTCTGATTCAAGAGGATATTTACCACTGGCAACAGCAAATCTTGTTAGAATTGCTGTGGTATGATCCTTTCCATCCACAAGAGTTTCTCTTGCTTGGATGAAGAATTTTGTAGTTGCCATCCTGAGTGGACTGGGTAGACACATCTCCCAGGAAAAATAACTTCATACAGGCATCCAGGTCCCACTCTTGGGGCCTTGGATTCAATCACTGTGTTCCATCTGGTTTCCTAAAGTCATTCAGAGAACTAAAGATCAGTACAGGCAGACAAGTATACAGCACGGCCAGAGACTCATGGTGTCCTCTTTTCTGTGCCTGCAGCCTCAGGAAACATCAACAGAGGGAGGCGGTACGTATTCTGGACTCAGTCTCTTCCTGGGGAAAAACTCTAGCTGGTAAGGCAGGTGGGGCCCCCTTGCAATCTTCAGTCTGGAGAGCCTCCCTGATTGGGGGTTCTTGGTAGGACTCTTGGTGGTTTGGGGACAGGCATATTTCCCAGGTGACAAAGTATGCTCTTTTGTCTGCAAGACTAGGAAGCCAGTGGGTTCTGTGTGTGTGCTGTGAGTTTGTGTGCATGAGGTTTTTGGTTGAGGTGTCTTTTGTGGCTCTATGTAGTGTGATTGTGAGTGGGTGATTTTTTGTGGGAAACATGGAGAGACAGAGGCGGAAAGATACAGACAGAAAGACAGAGAGGGAGAGATGAATAGAGCAAGAGAGAGCATGTATATTTCTGCAGGAGATAGATTCTACCACCACTGCCACTGGCCAAAGTCAACATTCTCAGAGAAAAGAATAAACCTCATCTAGGGCACACGTTCTAGCCGTGGGAGACCCCAAAGGGGCAGTTCAGCCCCTGCCAGCCAACCACATGACCCCACATGATCTAACCCACATTCATATCAAGCAATACTCTCCGAGCTATTCATTTTTTTAAGATTTTATTTCTCAGAGAGAGAGAGTGAGAGAGAGAGAGAGAAAGCACAGTCAGGTGGGAAGGGCAGAGGGAGAGAGAAAGAGCAGGTCCTCCCTGAGGAGGGGCCCCCCACATGGGACTGGATCATAGCATCCTGAGAGCATGACTTGACGGGAAGACCAGTGCTGAAAGAACTGAGTTTCCAGGCGCCCCTCCTCGAATTAATCTTGAACAGCACCACCAATGTGCTGATGGGTACATTCTTGATGTCCTTCCAGATGTGTCTGAGAAAATCTCAGTCTGTGAGACGCTTTGCCATAAGCCCAAAGAAGAAGAGGACCAGAGTGTTGCCAAGGTGAGGTTGCCTCTCTTTTTCCCCAAGGAGCAAGCATTGCTTTCTTGGTTTCTTTCATCAAATTCAGATGACAATCAAATTATACACTATATGTTGGTGAATTGGACATAATAAAAAAATTCATTTTCCTAATGTAAATTTTTTGTACATGGAAGTAAAATGGTTTTTTAAAGATTTTATAACTTTATTTGACAGACAGAGATCACAGTAGGCAGAGAGGCAGGCAGAGGGAGAGGTGGAAGCAGGCTCCCCGCTGAGCATAGAGCCCAATGCTGGGCTCAATCCCAGGACCCTGTAATCATGTCCAGAGCCAAGGCAGAGGCTTTAACCCACTGAGCCACACAGGCACCCCTAAAGTGAATTTCAAACTGTATGTGTGTGTGTATGTATGTGTATATATAATTTTATATACATATATATGTATAAACGTGTATATATATATGTATATGCTTATATATATATACATACATATAAATATATGTGTGTTTATATAAGTATATATATCCATATATATACACATACGTGTGTATACACACACATACACATTTGAGAGGACATATGTATAATTTCCCTTTTGCGGAGAGTCCTGAGTGGTTGTTTCCTGCCCACCATCGTCTGATTCAAGAGGTTATTTACCACGGGCAACAGCAAATCTTGTTAGAATTGCTGTGGTATGATCCTTTCCATCCACAAGAGTTTCTCTTGCTTGGATGAAGAATTTTGTAGTTGCCATCCTGAGTGGACTGGGTAGACACATCTCCCAGGAAAAATAACTTCATACAGGCATCCAGGTCCCACTCTTGGGGCCTTGGATTCAATCACTGTGTTCCATCTGGTTTCCTAAAGTCATTCAGAGAACTAAAGATCAGTACAGGCAGACAAGTATACAGCACGGCCAGAGACTCATGGTGTCCTCTTTTCTGTGCCTGCAGCCTCAGGAAACATCAACAGAGGGAGGCGGTACGTATTCTGGACTCAGTCTCTTCCTGGGGAAAAACTCTAGCTGGTAAGGCAGGTGGGGCCCCCTTGCAATCTTCAGTCTGGAGAGCCTCCCTGATTGGGGGTTCTTGGTAGGACTCTTGGTGGTTTGGGGACAGGCATATTTCCCAGGTGACAAAGTATGCTCTTTTGTCTGCAAGACTAGGAAGCCAGTGGGTTCTGTGTGTGTGCTGTGAGTTTGTGTGCATGAGGTTTTTGGTTGAGGTGTCTTTTGTGGCTCTATGTAGTGTGATTGTGAGTGGGTGATTTTTTGTGGGAAACATGGAGAGACAGAGGCGGAAAGATACAGACAGAAAGACAGAGAGGGAGAGATGAATAGAGCAAGAGAGAGCGTGTATATTTCTGCAGGAGATAGATTCTACCACCACTGCCACTGGCCAAAGTCAACATTCTCAGAGAAAAGAATAAACCTCATCTAGGGCACACGTTCTAGCCGTGGGAGACCCCAAAGGGGCAGTTCAGCCCCTGCCAGCCAACCACATGACCCCACATGATCTAACCCACATTCATATCAAGCAATACTCTCCGAGCTATTCATTTTTCTTTTAAGATTTTATTTATCTGAGAGACAGAGAGAGAGAGAGCCCACAGTCAAGTGGGAGCAGTGGAAGGAGAGAGAGAAGACGACCCTCGCTGAGCAGGGTGGCCCCCATGTGGGACTAGATCTCACAACCCTAAGATCATAATTCAGATGAGCAAAAGGCTGATGCTGAAAGGATTGAGCCCTCCGGGTGCCCCTCCCCGAATTATACTTGAGCAGCACCACCAATGTGCTGACAGGTACATTCTTGATGTCCGTCTAGATGTGGACATCCGCTTGGTCTGGGCGTGGCCTCGCCAGAACATTGAAGTGCAGAAACACCAGCATATTGCCAAGGTGAGCATGCCTGTCTTTACCCAAGGAACAAGCATTGTTTTCTTGGTTTCTTTCAGCAAATTCAGGTGAAAATCAGATAATATATGTTGATGAATTGAACATAATAATAAAAAATTCATTTTCCTACTATAAATTGCTTGTATATGGAAATAAAGTGATTTTTCAAATGTATATGTGTCTGAATGTGTGTGCATGTGTAATTGCATAAATGTGTAATTACACATACACACACATTTGAGAAGACATATGTATAATTTCCCTTTTGGGGAGAGTGCTGAGTGGTTTTCTCTTGCCAACCATCATCTGATTCGAGAGGACATTCACCAATGGCAACAGCAAACCTGGTTAGAATTGCGCTGGTGTACAAAAGATAAAAGAAAGAAAAATGGTGTAACATTATCATTATTTAGAAAAGGTATTGATACTATTTGTTCCAAATTATAGAAATATTATAGTATAACCTCACTTTCTTTTTTTTTTAAGATTTTATTTATTTATTTGACAGAGAGAAATCACAAGTAGGCAGAGAGGCAGGCAGAGAGAGAGAGAGGCAGAAGCAGACTCCCTGCTGAGCAGAGAGCCCGATGGGGGACTCGATCCCAGGACCCTGAGATCATGACCTGAGCCGAAGGCAGTGGCTTAACCACTGAGCCACCCAGGTGCCCTCACTTTCTTAAAGCTAAAGAAAGTAATTTCTTATTTAGCTTTTAAATTTGGTCAACTTTTATGAGGTACCTATACAGGATACATAAAGCAGGGATCCCAAATGTCCTTGCTGAAAAGAACTTTCTATAGTTAGTAGATCATGCTTTCATTTTAGACCCACATTAGTCTACACTAGACTTTTCGAGCTTTAATATTACATTAGTTAAAATGATTTGGGGTTCTGTGAACAAACGCATTTGCTAAACACTAAGTATGTTCCTAATATGTATAGACAAATAAAGGTTGGTTGAACTTCACGAATGATACTTAAAAAAAAAAAAAAAAAAGAATTGTGGTGGTGGCATTCATTCCCTCAGCAACAGTTTCCCTTGCTTGGATGAAGAATTGGTAGGCACCATCCTGAGTGAACTGGGCACACACATCCCCTAGAACAAACAATTTCCTTCAAGTGTCCTGTTTGCTTTCCGTGGGGGCCAAACACTGGGTTCCCTCTGATTTCCTGATATCACTGAGAGAACTAAAGATCATGAAGTCAGACAGTATACAACATGACCTGAGCCTCATGGTGCTCTCTTTTCTATACCTGCAGGTGCCGCGCAGACTGAGCCAAAGAGGTGTGTATTCTGGAATCAGTCTCTTGCTGTCTGTAGTCAGGGGCACCATCAGATCCTGGGTTCCCACTGGAATGGGGATCAGAGGTGTGGTGAAACAATGGGTTTTCTATGTGCATACCCATGGTCATGTCTTTGTAATTCAGGTAGTGATTTTGTGTATGTGGAGGTGGGCTGTGTCTCAGTGTGAAATAATGAGGTGTGATTCTGAATGGGCATGTGGTTTTGTGTGTGTGTGTGTGTGTGTGTGTAACCAGGATTTATGTCTCCCTAAATAGCACAGTTGCTGGTGTGAACTTATCATTTAGGAAAAGACAAAGAAAATCCCGCCCCTTGCCTCATGGGTGTGTTGTGTGTCAGAACTTACGGCATTGTATGACTTAAAAATGTGTGCAGTCTATCGTATGCCAAATACATCTGGTTTCATCTGACAAAATCCCAACACCATGGAGGAAAGTGTTCCCAGGGTCCTGAGAGGATAATAACATTATCAGAATTCCCTTGAGTCTGTCAGGAATGACTTCAGTTCATGATGGGTCTCACCTCTGAGCAGACAGCGGGAGCGATCATGACTAAAGAAAAGGAGCCACAGCATATTCAGTTGGTGTCAGGGAAAAGGGAGGCTGGAGAGGGTGCTGAATGACAGCGAGGATGTAGTGCCTGTGTTTGGGGAGCCTAGCACCGAGATGAGGCCCTTCAACCTCAGATCTCATGATATTTTTCCCATCTCAATTTCTAGGGGAAGACCCTACATTTCTACACTGAGTGGCATTAGTAATAGCTATTTGCCTTGTTCTTGATCTTCCCTGAACGGGGCTCTCACCAAACCCAATCCCAGAGGCCATGTTCCATCAGACTCTTCAGATTAAAGGGATATTTCATCTACGGCCCCTCCTCTGTTCCCACAACTTTTTGATGAAAGGAGCCTGAGAAAGAATCCTCTTCCTCGTAGGGGGAGAGCTGAGGCAGGTGGTCCCAAGGGCAGATGGTTGCCACACCCTGTTCTGAAGGGAATTTGAGAAGTGGGAGCCTGTAGGTTCTAGAAACCTTTGTCTCTAGACCATAGTCTCACGGTAGTGTTGAAGGGAATGCCTGCTGGGCACAACCCAATACAGAAGTGAGAGCAGCAGCTAGGCTCTAAGGAGTCCTGACTCCATCAGATCCTTCTGCTTTGACGGGTGAGGGCATGATCCAGGGGCTTGGACTAGATCTTCAGAGGGAAGATGTAGAGGGGATGGGGGGGCGGGCAGAGGGACAGCTCAAAGGACAGCCAGGCCATGTGAGAGAGGGAGGGCATGCCAAGATTGCAAGGATAGGTGAATCAGGTGAAGCCTGGGCCCAGCCTGGCCCATGCTGAGGACGCCATTCGGGCTCTTCCTGCACAGGGACGAGGCAGGTCACACTGTCACGGCTGGTGTGAGCACTGTATGGACGTCTTCCTAAATCCCCAGGGAAGGGGCTTGCTTCTCATTCCATCCTCTTCTCCGGCCACCTGTGCGACAAACCAGGCTCTTTCCATCATGGAAATTAGGGAGAGTCAGAGAATGCCGTCAGGTCTTCTGTTCCCCCACCCGAGACACATCAGTGTGGATGGAACAGGACCAGGCCAGACACACGGAGGCTCCCAGCCTGAACCACCCAGGGCTAGGAGGGGCGAGTTTTTACTTTTCACCTGCTTCTGGAAGTCACTTGGTAACCAGTCCTTGTCTACACGCAGTTGGCCAAGGGTTATCTGGCCTGCAGACATATTTATGCTGAAGAGATCTCACACCATGTGGCTATGGCAGCTGTAGAACATTCTAGGTGTTCATGAGGTGAGAGGGGCACAGACTCCAGGCATGGTGAACTTAGCAAAGTCATGGGAGCTGATCCCATGATTGGGGTGCTTCTTGCTCCTCCCTTTTATGGCCCAGAGGACATCAGTTTGATGGTTTCTCTGAAATGATCTGAGAGTTCGCACACCCAAACTCTGTGTCCTTCTACTCAGGGGGACAGGAGACCTGCACCTGGTAGCCACTGCAAGGGCACCAATTGCATCTCTCTCATTCCTTCTCACCCAGATGGTTAGCTCTCAGCAGCCTCTCTTGATACAGCCTGGATTAGGGTCTACTTCAGGGGCAGAAACGTCCCTCTTCACCTTGTCTGGGCCTCTGTGGCCCCACAAAATGCTAAGTGCCTGCCGAGGCTCTTGTATGGACCAGGAAGAGAAAGATGGGCTCCTGGGGACTGTGAACTGTCCCTGCCCCTAGCGAGACATGTCTGCTCATGTGTGAGTTAATTCAAGGAAACAAAGCTAAACAGTTCCATTTTCATCACATCAGCTAAATTACAGGTGCCCCGTAATGCATGTTTACAACACAGAACATTTTCATTTTCACAGACAGCTCCCCTGGGCACCTGTTCTGAGCTTGGCAGAGGGGCTGCTCACAGACCCCATCTAACCCACACTGTTTCCACCAAGTTGGGAACACAGGTTGATCCGTGCACGGGTGAGAGCTATCTTGATCCCATGGAGACAGGGAAGTGCCATGTGAAGTGGCATCGTTCCTTTTGCTGAGCGTTAGCAGCTGTGCTCAAGGTCTTGTTGAAGGGCTCTGACTCAGGGAGCCCAGGGCAGGTCTGAGGACCTGGTGGAAGAGTAGGTGTTGCCAGGCGAGCCAGCCTGGCCTCCACTGGAGCCTCAGGCGCAAGGGAACCCCTCTCTCTAACAACCCGCTGCTCATGCTTGTGTCTCTATAGAATGGAGCCTGGAGATGATAGTAGAAGTCAGCTCAGAGGAAGAAGACCCTCCAGGTAGGGAAGTACACTCAGGTAGGAACCAAGGGGAGAGGGTTCCTGGGAACAGGCAGATTACAGCAGCTACTTTGTAGATCGAGAGTGGGAGGTAGGAAATCAAAAAGATGAAGTATATGTATTAGAGGATTTCTTTCTGTTTTTCAGCCATGGAGAGATTTTATTTTTTAGAGAGAGTGAAGGATTGGCGGGGAGGGGCCATGGGAGAGGGAGATGGTGACTCCAGGCTGAGCCAGGAACCTAATGCAGGCCTGATCCCAAGGATCAGAAACCCAGCTGAATGCAGACATTGAAATGACTGAGCCATCCAGATTCAGTCTCTGTTTTGTTCTTTTCCTGTAATGGTAGGTTTTTTTTTAAATTTATTTATTTTCAGAAAAACAGTATTCATTATTTTTTCACCACACCCAGTGCTCCATGCAATCTGTGCCCTGTATAATACCAACCACCTGTTGCCCCAACCTCCCACCCCCCTGCCATTTCAAACCCCTCTGATTGTTTTTCAGAGTCCATACTCTCTCATGATTCACCTCCCCTTCCAATTTACCCCAAATCCCTTCTTTTGAAATAGAAGTAGTCTGCGTCTGGGCTTTGAAGGTGCTCTGTTTGTAATCCTCTTTTCTTATTTGATATTTATGATTCTCTCCAAAAGTGCAGTGAGGCTGCATTCCTCACTGCCAAACATAAGAGCCTTTGGAGACCCTCCTAGGCTCGTTGGAATTTCAGACCTGTGTGAAGACTGCTGAGCTGGTCGTACACCCTGGTGCTCGAGGGTCCCACTGAGCTGTTTCCTGGACGACCCGGCCCAGGACAGGGGCTCTAGAAGTGGGACCATTGTCTCTGCTCCTGTCTGATCCCACTGCTCCAGCCACACGGTAATGGACCTGCTCCCCACATCATGGTCCCAGACCACCCTTGGACCTTCCCTCAACCCGCTTGGGGCCTCCCCCAGTCTTTCCAGGGCTTGGGTGCTTGGCATGATTGCTGGCAAGTGCTGGGGTTTATATAGCTGTGCTCGCTGTGGAACCCTGTCTCCACACTGACAGCCTAGGGGAATTTGGATGTCATTTTCCCTCTCCTGTCACATTCACCTCTTCTCTGGGCTAGGACACTTGTGGGCTCTAGTAACACTCAAGTATGATTCCAGTGTCTATGATCAGCCCAGGCATAGGGCAGTACCTTTATTGCCCAGTTGCCTGTCACACTCATGCTCAGCACAAGCCAGGCCCATGAAAATCACCTCCATGCTAGCTGGTTTGACTCACGGGTCAACTGAGGTAGGACTAGGGAGGATGGCAGTAAACCCATCATCATTGCTCCACTGTTGCCATTTCACAGAGCAATCAGGTTGTCGGAGGTGAGAGGAGAAGGGAAAGAAGAAATTCATGATTCGGGGAAGGATGAGGGAGCATAGCAGGAGGGAGCCAAGGAAGGCAGGAAATCATGGGAACAGAAAGTCATGGGCAGCACCTTGGATGCCTCTTGAAAGAATGGGATGACATGCTTTGGTTGCAGGTGCCAGTTCTAAAATGTAAGGGCCAGAAAGGGCCCAGAGACCCTGGAGGACTTCATATCAGTGGATCATGGTTCTGGGGCTGATGAGATGGGGGGACTGCAGAGCTGAGGACAGAAATTGAGTATTTGGGTCAGGGACATGATCCTGGGAGAAGTGGCCTGAGTCCTCACCTCAGCCTGACTGTCCCCTTTCCCTTCGCAAGGCATGGCCATGTCTGTTACCATCACTCTGCCCAGAGAAGACTATTTCGCAGACTTAGAAGATTCAGAACAATAGATCAATAATCCGTGTGCCATCATTTCCTCTTTCATTCCGTTATACTCTTTCATTTCTTTCTTTTTAGTTTCTTTAGGTAATGAATTATTTTCTTTTGAGACGGAGTGAGATCATGGGAGGGGGTGAGGGGCAAAAGGAGAGAGAGAGAGAGAGAATCCCAGGCAGATTACCCACTGAGTGCAGAGCCTGACAGGGGACTCGACTCCACGACCCTGAGACCATGGCCTCAGGACTCACACACTTCACCAGCTGAAGAAACCAGGCAGCCCTCCTCTCTCTTACTGATAACCTCCTTTTGGTAGCTTCGGCTACTTTCCTCTTTCCTGCTTTTTATGATTCTCATCCTGTAGGACCTGGGCTTATGCAGGCACTTGCTCTTCTCAGATCTTCAAATCTATAGTCTCTGTCCTCAGCCCTGCTCAGCAAATTCCTCAGCATTTTCCTGGTTTCTGGTCCCCAGTCTGCATGAAAAAGCGAGTGCACAAATGGGCCATAGGCAGACCCTATGGGTTTCTGACCACAACCAATCCAGGACCCAATCCTTGTTGTCAGCCGAGCAAGCAGGCTTACTATGTATGTCAGACTTGGAAGGAGGTTGGCTGCTGTATCTAGCAAAAGGCCAGGAATCTGCACCAGATCCCACAGAACAATAGGCCCTAATGGCCGTAGTTCTATCTGAGAGCTTCCCTAACTCTTGTCCCCACTCCCCACCTAGGTCTGACGGACCAGAAAACATCAAGTTGGGACCCTGAACAGGCACATAGGATGCCTCACTTCTAGACAGCTCACTGAGGCTCTCTGGGCCAATAGGCTCCCATCGGGCATAGCTGAGGCCTTCCCTTTTCCCCACTAGCATGAGTTCTCACTCTTCTGCTTGATGTGGAGTCTCTGCCAAATGCACATAATGGTGGCTTGACTCCCTTGCTCTCGCTAGCTCTGATATTCTTTGCCTGTTGTCATTTGCTTGGCCTTCCTTTACAGGACAGGTCATAACAGAGGTCCCGCCAAGACCCCGTCTGAGCTGCCGTTGCTTCAAAACCACAGCTTTCCAGCCTGGCACCTGGGCCTTCTTCTTGGGTCCCCCTTTTTTTTTGGCCTCCTTGGTGGAACCAGACCATTCCTTTTTGTCCGCTTATGCTATCCTTTTGGTTACAATGTTGTATTGTTGATTCTCAGGGTCCACAGTCTTTTTTTGATCCTTTTCATGAACAGAACAAAATCATGTAGTATCCATCTATGTGCCAGAACACACACTGAACCCTACCTTTTGGGGAGTATTTAAAATACTTCATTTAGATAAGTATCGATTTTATGTATTTCCCTCCACTGGTCCACTCATACAGAAATGCTGTGTTAAAAAAACAGTGATTCGTTTCTCATAATTACTCACGAAGAGCCTGTTTTTCCCACACACAGTGACCGAGAAATTGGTCCGTGAATTCACAAAGGTTGAGAGATAACGAAGTACCTAGCCTTAGCTACACACAGAGAAAAAGCAGATCAAATACATAGATGGTGAGAGAATGACTAATTTGATTAGTATGTGCTTAGAGAAATATGACTTTGGAAAATGGAATTGGTGTTAACACTGCTTTTGATTTCATCTGGGACCCATGTTCAACTTTGTTCTAGAAATGTCTGATGACTCAGGACGGTAAAAATGGATAGGGATGGTGTTTTCAGTCAAGAATGGGACCTCTATTTATTCTCAATATGTGTTTCTTTTCCCCTCTTCACCCTAAAGTTGGGCCAGTGACTCTATGGGGGGGGGCAGGTCACCTCCCCTCATGTCATTTCCTTTCAAAAACAGAGGGATAATGTGTGAGACAAGAGTTCAACTTTGGAAAGGAAGTCTTTCCTCTCATGTGCCACCCTTGTCTGTGACTAGGCACCTGTCTGGACAGAAGGAGTTGGCCACTGTGCAGCTCGAGTGACTCTGAAAGGTCTATGATGACACCATCACCATGGCGACGAGAGAGACACCTCTGCTGTGCTGTCCAAAGGTCCCTCTTTGGGCTGAGTGAGTCATTGAGACAGGTACAACTCTCAAGGACGGAAACAGGATTGGAAATATTTTGTGTGGCTGCTGTTGTGATATGTTCTTACAGATCTCCGGACTGCTGTTTGCTGCTAACCAGATAGTTCCCTCTTCCTCCAAATATTTTCTCATCATTGAAAATTTTCTCTCTCCCAACTTGTCATTCGGAGTTATACAAATGTTTTATAGTTTAGTTTTATCCCTTGATTTCTATTTTTGGTTAGTCTACCAAGCTAGCTGCCTTTTGTCCTTCGTTGTGAAAACTGTACTCCTCCCTGTGATATCCTGCACTACACCCTTGACACACTAGGTTCCCCTAGGGGAGAAAATACGGCAATGTCTATTTTCATTTCTGTCCAAAATTATATATTCCAATATATGTTCAATATATATATTCGCGATAAGCACCTCCTGAAGCCAACTTGAAACTAGGACCGGCTCCTTCTCCCCTGAACTGTGAACAGGCCTAATATGGGGAAATCCATCAATTCAATTAAAGGGGCCCACTGCCTCCAAACACCTCCACCCCCACCCCTCCTGGCTCAGCTCAGCCTGAGAAGCCTGGAGTGCCTGCCTTTGGGGACCCAGCTGGATTGCCTGCAGGAAGGACGCATGGATGAGCCTGAAAGTCCCACCCTCTGCCAGAGGAGAGAAAGTTTGTCATTTACCCGGGTGCTGGGCTGTCACCACTCCGGGTTCCTTCCTCGCCGGGCTCTGGGCGCTGAGCCCCCAGCCTGCGGGGAAGCGGCTGGACCTGGAAGCCCCGATTGGGGGCAGGAATCCTTTGGCGGCAGCTCGGCCGCCCCGCTCCCCCTCCGGAGCCCTTCTACCTGGCCCTGCCGCCTCGACCCTTACCTGAGGGGGTCTCGGCCACTTGCAAACTCTGCCAGCAGAGCCCAGCAGGCGCCAGGGTCTCCCTCGGCGACTCGCGCGTCCCGCTTGGCTCGCCCGCTCCGTGGGCGCCTTCCCCGCTGCCAGCCGCTGCAGTGGCATCCAGCAAAGCCGACTCGGGATCGCCTTTCTCGCCACCAAGCCTGCTCAGCGCCGGGTCCGGGGCGGGGGTGGGGGGCTGCTCTTCGGGGCTGGCGCAGGGGGCCACCGAGCGCGTGGCCAACGGGAAAGTGCAAGAGTGTGCGTCCTGGATTGCAGCAGCGGCGACAGCGGCGGCCGAGGACTAGGAGGCGGTGGCGACGCCAGCCGGCGAGCCGGGGAGGCGGACGGCGGCGCGAAGTGGAAGCCCGGTTCCCGCGAGCCTGGCGCCCGGGCGGGCGGCACTGCGAGTGCCCTGCGCCGGGACGAGGTCCCGAGCGCGCGCGGCCACCGGGTCGGGGGATGGCGAGGCCGGGGCACGGCGGGCGCGGGCGGCAGCTGGGCGCCGGGCGCCGGGCTCCGGCCGCTGTGCCTCGCGCTCGCCGCCTCGCGCGCTGCCTCGCTCGCTGCCCGGACTTCCCGTCTCAGGCCCGAGCTCCCCGCGCTGCCGCCGCCGCCAGCAGCACGCCTCAACCGGGCGAGCGCTGCCCCCGCTTAACTCCTTACGTGCCACCTGGCCCTCCCGCAGCCGTCCGCGGAGCCAGGCAACTCAGCCCCAGGCAGGCCTCCCGGCCTCGCTTTGCTTGTCTCTAAAATGGGCTCGCGGCCCGGCTCTGGGGAGTCGGGTAGAGAATTAACGGAGCAGATTAGTGATGCGAAGTGCCATGTGGCGGGCATTAAGGAAGTGCTCGATAAATGGCAGAGGATTGGCTGCTTCTGCTGCTGCTGCTGCTGCTGCTGCTGCTGTGCTGGGTTAGCAGGTTACCTTGCAGAGTAAACACCCTGAAAAGGGCGGTTTGGTTTGCTGGTGTTTACTTTGTTCTTTTTAACTGGAAATAGGTTTAAGCTGTGTGACCCTGGGCTAGTCATTTACCCTCTCTGAGCCTGTTGCAGAAGATTCCCTCTGCACTGTGTGACCTTGGGTCTCAGCACCCCCTCTGAACCTCTTGTAGTAGCCTCATCTGTAAAGTGGGGGATGATCGATGTGGCTCACCTTCAAAGGACCTCCTGCAAATCTCTGGAAAGGGAGCTGCTCTCAAGAGAACCACCATGGAGCCAGTCTCCTAAATGCCAGGCACCTGGCCAGGGTAGTTCCAAACACATCACCTCATTAAGTTATGGAAACAACCATAAGAGGCAACTTGTTTCTTTTCTTTCTTTCTTTCTTTCTATTTTTTTTTTTTAAAGATTTTTTATTTCTTCATGTAACAGAGAGAGAGATCACAAGTAGGCAGAGAGGCAGGCAGGGCGGGGGAGCAGACTCCCCGCTATGCAGAGAGCCCGATGTGGGGCTCGATCCCAGGAGATCATGACCTGAGCGGAAGCCAGAGGATTAACCCGCTGAGCCACCCAGGCCTCCCGAGGCAACTTGTTTCAACTCCCCTTCGCAGGTGAGAGATTTGGCGCCCCAGGATGTTAAGTTCACCCAAGTTAGCATGCTTACAGAGGAATGGAGCTGGACCCAAGGACCTTCTGACTCCCAAACCAGTACTGTTAAGCTGGGGATTGAAGGAGAAGCTCTAATGTGGGCCAACCTTTGTTGAGGCTAGCAACCAGAATTTGCATCTGCATTTCTTTAATTAGAACATGTTGTATTTCCAATTATAAAATTAATTCTGGTCTAATGTAGGTATTTCAGAAAATACTAAAATATAGGAAGGAAAGCAAATCAACCCTATTCCTACCACCCAGAGGTAATAATGAAGATCTTGATGTAGTTCCCCCACTCTTTTTTCTATACCCACATGTAAAGGCAGTTCGCATAAGGCGAATAATCCCAAGCACACCATTCCGTATCAGGAGATAGGAAGGGTCTGGCAGATGCAATTCATGAACCCCTTGCTGAGGCTGGACCCCCCAGGTACCCCCAGCTTCAACAAACCCAGATGACAGTGACCCTACCACTAGTCCAATAGAAACCTTACCAGGTTGGGGATTTGTGCATTTCACCCAGTTACCATTGGACAAACCCTGCTCTGATGCTTTCCCTTCTCCCACTGTTCCTGTGTCTTTTAGAAGACCAAATCATTCCTTTGCCTGGAGTACAGAGACTACAGATGTCACACACACCTTCCAGGCTGCCCAACCCCATCAGGAACAAAGCATTCCCAGAGTGAAGTCCCCAGGAGGACCGAGGCAGTGCTACGGCTTAAAGGTGCAAGCAATCTGGGTTCAAATCTGTGCTCTGTCTCAAGCAGCTGTCACCTCTCTGAGTCTGTTTCACATCTATAACATGGGGCAGAAAGAACACCAACCCTCTGGAGTCGTGAGGCTTACACAAGACGAAGACCAGTAAATACTCAACTCATAGCAGCTATTGCTTTTCATTAGCGAGGAGAAGTGATCTGAATAACACTAATACTGATTGTCAACAACTGTTGAGTCCTTGCAAAGTGCAGGCACAATTCCCATTAATTCCTAACAACAACTTCAGGTGATCGGTATTAGGACTTAGTCCATTGAGAGATGGGGAAACTGAGGCCCAGAGAGATGAAATCCTCTGTCAGAGGGTACATAGTAAGCTCACAGTAGAGGTTGGGTTAGATCCCAGCTTTTCTGGCCCCTGCGGCCCAATCACCAGCACAATTCCAAATGGCAGACTTGGTACCTTTCCCATGTCCTCCTTGTCCCTCCCCAGCTCAGAACCCTCTTGCTCTGTCTGGGGGACAAACCTCCTCCTGGGAGTGATCTGAGTGATCTAGGGACTGACACCTGGCTATGGAGCCCCCTGCAAGGTGCTGGGGATCTGAGAACAGAGCTATTAATCTCCAGCAGCCAACGCCAATCCCCAGCGCCCCCTCAGGCATAGGCACTGGGCTCATGGAGAAATGGAAAAAGCCCCAGGCTGGGACTCAAGCAGGTGAAGTTCAAATGTTAGGCAAGTGTCCTGGATTGGTCACTCCCCATTTTCATCAGCCACAAAAGGACGAATAATGTTTTCCCTGCCTACTTCCTAGGGTTGTTGGGAAAATTATGGATTGGAAAACACCTTGAGGGTAGAACCATGTATAAATACACAGCTGTGATCTTAGAGTCATCACAGGCATCACCATACAAGCAGTACAACAGAGCATCGTGACATTCTGTAGCCGTGGAAACTGGGGGCTCTGGAGACAGAATTGTTTTCCCCCATATAATATCCACCATGTGGAGGGAGGGGGCTGATTCTGCCTTTTCTTCCCTTGCCTAATTCTTGGGGTTGCCAGGGCACCATCCAAACACTGTGTAACCCCCTTGCTGGTCTCTGAAACCAAGAGATTGAGATTCGCTATAGAGAGTAAGGAGTAGGGGCTCCTGGGTGGCTCAGTGAGTTAAGCCTCTGCCTTCAGCTCATGTCATGATCTCAAGGTCCTGGGATTGGGCTCACTGCTGGCCAGGGAGCCTGCTTCCCCCTCTCTCTGCCTGCCTCTCTGCCTTCTTGTGATCTGTCTGTCAAATAAATAAATTTTTTTAAAGATTTTATTTATTTGTCAGAGAGAGAGGGAGAGCACACAAGCAGGCAGAGGCAGAGAGAGAAGCAGGCTCCCTGCCGAGCAAGGAGCCCGATGCGGGACTCGATCCCAGGACCTTGGGATCATGACCTGAGCCGAAGGCAGTGGCTTAACCAACTGAGACACATAGGTGTCCTGAAATAAATACATAAAATCTTAAAAAAAAAAAAAAAAAGTAAGGAGTAAAGTTTTAGGATTTTTGTCTAAACCACACAGTCAGTTCGGGCAGAATGAGACATTGGACAAACTAATTTTTGCTAAGGTCCTTCTCTGAGCGGGTCCTTGGCCTGGCCCTCTTTTGGGTATCAGGTTTCTGAGCCTCTTCCTCTCTCTGCTCTTGCTACTTCAGCACAGAATCTTACTGTTTCTTGGCCCAAGTCTGCTGCAGGACTCATGGAGGAGAGTGAAGAAACAAAGCCATCTTTGAAATCAATTATAAAGACCAAAACAATGATGTAAGAGAGCTTCTGTGAGTAAAATGATGTAACACCTCCAAGCTACGTTCATAGAACAAGTCACTAACCAGTACATCCCTGTCTTTGAACCACAGCGTCCTAAAATAGTATTTGCTGTAATTTCCTGAGTAGCTGGTATAAATGGAAAGAGTGTTAGAGTAGTGAGTGAGCTGTGTTGGGTGGTAACTAACTCCCCTTTGATGGTAGTTTTCTTTTTCTTTTTTAGGATGTCGTTTATTTTTTTTTATTTGACACAGAGAGAACACAAGCAGGGGGAGCATCAGAGTGAGAGGGAGAAGCAGGCTCCCTGAGAAGCCGGAAGCCCAACACTGGGGCTTGGTGTGGGGAGTCTCGGCTCATGACCTGAGCCAAAGGAGTCTGCCAGGAATCTCTCTCTGCTCCCCAGCCCCTCCGTTCAGAATCCTCCTATGATTTCCGCCATGTCCCCCCTCCCCCGCCCCAGCCCCACTCTTCTGATGGGGGCTGGTCTGCCATGCAGAATCCCAGAGTCCAAGGGCTGTGTCTTTCAACCATTCCTCTGTCCCTGGCACTCACTGAACACAGTGCTCTGCACACAGTAGGCTGTGTTAGTCTGCTTGGGCTTCTGTAACAAAAACACTGAAGACTGGGTGGCCTATAAGCAACAGAAATTTATTTCCCACAGTATAGGGGGCCGGGAAGTGCAAGACCAAGGTGCCAATGGATTCGGTGTCTGGTGAGAGCGCACCTCCTGGTTTGCAGACAGCCATTTTCTTTCTGTGTCCTCTTAGGGTGGACGGGGCTGAGGGATTTCTCTTCAGGTCTCATTTGTAAGGGCAAGGATCCTATTCATAGGACTTCCACCCAGGTAACCTATTCACCTTACAAAGGCCTCACCTCCTCCTACTATCACCTTGGGGGTGAGGTTTTAATGTATGAGTTCTGGAGGGACACATTTGGTCTAGAGCACAGGTGCTCTGAAAGAAATGAATGAATTAATAAAACCGTCCAGTATCGCCACAGATATATACAGATGAAAAGAATATCTGGTGTGATCCGGAGAGTTCACTCATTAAAAATTCAGTAAAAGAGGCAAAGGTATGTAAAAGTAGAAGAATGTGTACTGCAGTACCTTTTAATGGCAGAACGCCAGAAAGAATCCAAATGCCCAACAAGTGAGAGAACAGAGGGACCAATTCCAGTATATTCTTAAAGGGAAGGTACCACACGGCCGTGAAAAGTAATGAACTAGAACTCTATGCATCAGCTTGGATAAATCTCAGAAATTAGAGCATTGAGTAAAAAAGCCAAAAAGCTGGCTGCAAGATAATAAATAAGCTAATTGCAAAAGGACACATACATAATACTAGTTAATAAAATTCAGAACTATGGAAAACAATTCAGTATATTTTTATGAGCACCTACATGTACAGTAAAAGCAGAGAAACTGTGAATACCAAGTTCAGGAGAGAGTTTATGGCTGTGGGGGGAGAAAGGGGGCAGCAAAGATCCCAGAGCACTTTCATTGTGTCTTTAATGTTCTACTTCTGATGCCGTTTGGTGGATACGTAGAAGTTTTATTGTTTTTTTGGATTTTCTATTGTATGCCTGAAATATTTTATTTTATTTTTTATTTTTATTATTTTTTAAGATTTTATTTATTTATTTGATGGAGAGATCACAAGTAGGTGAGGAGGCAGGCAGGGGGTGGGGGGAAGGAGCAGGCTCCCTGCCGAGCAGAGAGGCCCATGCGGGGCTCGATCCCAGGACCCTGAGATCATGACCTGAGCTGAAGGCAGAGCCTTAACCCACTGAGTCACCTAGGTGCCCCTGTATGCCTGAAATATTTTATTAAAGAAAAAAAACCCAAGCTAGCTGTTGAGAGTGAAGGCCTAATTCCTATCTCCATTCAGATATTCGCTATGTGTCTCGAACAAGGGATTTAATCTCTGAGCTTCGGTTTCCTCAACATTACAATAGGGATAATAAATCTTGGAAGAATTAAGTGACATCATGGGTGTAAATTGCTTAAAGCAGTGGAAGTATTCAACAAATGGTAACTATTCATAAGTAATTATCAACAGCAGTTAGTGTCAAATTATTTGAAAACTGGAGACATCCAAGTAGATCAGCCATTTTAAACAAGATTTTATTGTTGAGTAATCTCTACACCCAACATGGGGCTTGAACTTAAAACCCTGAGATCAAGAGTCACATGCTGCACCAACTGAGCCAGCCATGTACATCCAAGATCAACCACTTCTAACCTATCTTCACAGATGACACCCTAAGACTTGAGAGGTTGGGAAGTTGTCTGAGGTCATGGGGGGCATGGGAGGCAGCATTGAGGATGGGAGGTATGCAGAGGACCCCCCTCTGGGTAAGGTGCTGAGCAGGTGTCTGTTCCAAAATGCTTCCCTCAAAACCTCACTTCCTTCTAGGGAACCAACAATGGTCACATGGGGACCTACTAAAACAGTAGGACCTACTAAAACAGGTACCTGGACAGGTTCTAATGTGGCTTCCTAATCCCAAGGCCTATTTATGTCACCATGAAAGAGATGGAGAAGAATAATGTCACAAGTGCATCCCTTTGTATTTTATATAACTATATTTTTTAATATTTTAATTATTTATTTGTCACAGAGATATCACAAGTAGGCAGAGAGGCAGGCAGAAAGAAAGGGGGAAGCAGGCTCCCCACTGAGCAGAGAGCCTGATTCGGGGCTCCACTCCAGGATCCTGAGATCATGACCCAAGCCAAAGGCAGAGGCCCAACCCACTGAGCCACCCAGTTGCCCCCTATTTTGTATTTTTTTAGTAAAAATCTGATGCCTAACACACAGAGGCATATATCTTCACAAAAATACACAAATTCAAATGCAGTTTGTTAATAGCCCCAAACTGGAGACAACACAAATGTCTATCCATGGGAGAATGGACAGCGTTGCACTCTTTCTGCAGGATAATACTCTCCGGCAGAGAATGAACACACTACTGCTATCAGGACCACACAGACGAATGTCCCAAACAGTGTGGATGAAACAAACCAGACCCAAAGCTTTTACTTGCTGATATTTACATGAAGTTCAGCACTGGCAAAACTAACCAGGAGGCTAGATGTCAGAGTAGTGGTTGTGCTTCAGTGAGAGGTTGAAAGTGGGCTGGGGGGCCATCCGGGAATGGATAGTGTTGTGTTGGTTGGTCTGGGTCTTGGTTCCCAGGGTGTGTTCTTCGTGAGAATGCATAAGCTATACTCTTATTGCTTGTACACTTATGGCCATATATTACACTTCAATTAAAATATTGTTTAATATAAAAAAAACTTGCCAATTGCAGTATTTTAACCACTATTAGTTACTGATTGTTTATGCCACATCACGGATGGAGTCATATAATATAGAGGGCAATTGTGGGCCTCTCAGTTAGCAACTTCTCCGAAGCCTTGACCTTGAACGGTACCAGCTGAAACCAGCTTTCGTTTCAGGCTCACTGAAAGGGGGGATTGTCTACTGAGGACCCAGCCAGGTGGAGACAAGGGCCATTACTCAGGACATCTGGTCCAGAGAGACAGGAAAATTATCTGATTTGGCAGTTTCCTGGGATCAGATGCCCCAGATAATGGTCAAACTGCCATGGAGACACCACACATTCCAGCCAAAATACCCACCAGGTGGACCCTTCTCCTGGAGCCCTAATTGTGGGCGGAGCGCAGAGAGAGGCCTGTGCCACCCCGGGGTTTCCTTTCTGCAAGAGGAGCCAAAGGAGCTCTTCCAGAATCTGCATAGGCGCCAGAAAGGTAAGGCCGATCTGGTCCCAGCGGCGCTCCAGGCCTGTCCCCTCCAAGGACCCAGCTCTGAGCCTTTGGGCAAAGATGATCTCATTCAATCTAGCAGCCCTAGGAAAGAAGTAGCATCACAACTCCCATTTTGGGTGGAGGAAACAAGCTGTGAGAGGTTGAATGAGTCTCCCAGGAGTGAACACCAGGGGCGCTATTCCCCATTTCTTATCCAAGTTACTGGCCCATCTGGCATCCCTATGAGCTTCACTTCCACTGGATGCTCAAGGAGTTCAGGTCCCCCGCCATGCAGGCTCACAGGTGCAATTCAAAGTGCAGGGGTTCCATGGCGGAAACTGCTGCAGAGGTAAAAGACAGAGAAAGCAAGGTCGGACAGGAAGAGCCTTCAAACTGAATACAGGTCTGCCCTCTGGGAAAGGCCACGGGAAGGAAGGCAGTCTGTGCGGGGAAATCCCCATACCACAGCTCAGCTCAGAGGCAAGAACATTATCCTGTGTGTACCTTGACTTCCATGGGAAAGTCATATTCAATTATATACTGACACACCTCTCACCGACAGGAGCAGTACCGAGCAGAGACTTTTATTTTTTTGAGTTTATTTATGAGAGAGAGAGAGCGAGATCGAGAGCGCACACATGCATGAGCAGGGAGAAGGGGCAGAGGGAGAGAGAATCAGAATCCCCATTCAGCAGAGAGCCCAATGTGGGGCTCGATGCTAGGACCTGGAATCATGATCTGAGCCGAAGGCAGACTCTTAATCGACTGGGCCACCCAGGTGCCCCTGGATGGATTGTTTTTTAAGATATTATTTGAAGTAATCTCTATATCTAATGTGGGACTTGAACCCATAACCCCGAGATCAAGAGTTGCACATTCTACCAACTGAGCCAACCAGGTGCCCAGAGTAAAGACTGTCTTAAAACACTGTTGCTTATGTATCCAGTTATCTGTGCCCCAAGCCTAACCATGGAGCCACAAGCCCTGCCTTATTTGTCAGGTGGTACCAGTGAAAGACCCTAGAGGACCCGCACCCAAGGACGCACTCACAGACCACTGGATGCAATAAGCAAGAGGATTTTATTCGGGCATGCTCGGACTCCCAAGGACACTTGACCACGAAATCCGCGAGGGATGGGTCAGTGTCCGAGAGCCCCGATCTGTTTCGGGAGTCCCTTAATATAGAATTTTACAGTCCATTACATCAGAGCCCTCACTTTTCTAGCCAGTAATTTCAGAGCATTACAGTAAGGCCTACACATAGGTAGCCAATCCTTTAAAACCAACCATACATTCTGGCCAGTCACCGTTCAGGTAGTGTACAGTAGAGGGTACGTGTTGAATTGCACGTTTCTAACCTTTATCTGTATACGTGCTGAACCGCACGTCTCCAGCTAGCGTACGTGCTGAACCGTACGTCTCCGGCCTTGGTACGGGAGGCAACCCTTATCAATTTTACTTAGTAGTAGGGGAAATTCTTAACAGGGGAAGGGTATAACTTTATTTGATTACACAGCAAACGAGGGTTTAAGCAATTTTTCATTTCTTAGCAAAGCATTAGAAGCATTATTATACAGAAGCTAGAAACAGCTGGGTTAAACACAGATTTTTGCTATTCGTTATCCTGTTATGCTGCTTGCTGACTCCCTTATCTATGGTCAGCTGGCCACAGTTTCTTAGTTAGCATAAGCTGGTTATAAAAAGAATGTTAAAACTTATAGGCTATACTATAGTTCTGACCTGGGGTCCTTCACCAGCACAGAGCAAGGCGTTCACACATTATAAGGACTAATAAATGCACATTTCTGAGCCTGAACTGGAGGCATAGCTGTGGGACCACGTGCCACATGCATTAGTTGATTTAATTCCTGATGTGGGAAACAAAGGCAGAGGAAAAATTATTAATTTTCCTTACTACCTACAGCCCATTGACAAGCCCTTGAAACAAGAACTTCCTCTAGGAACTCAACTGCCTTGATGTTGACACTTTGCTAAGGGCAAAAGGCAATCTAGCTCAACCCCCCCCCCCCCACACACACACACTGCCTAGGATCCTGTAAGTCAACTTTAACATATAAAAATTCCTTTGGAAGTTTCCTGTATCTCTTAACCCCCCCAAGATAGGTCTTGGCAATCACCCCACAAGCCTGTGGTCGACTGATAAACATGGTCTCATGGCTAAGGTTTTATTAGACAATAATAAATGACCTTTTCCAACAATAGCTAGCCTCTTCAAGGTCCTAGAAACCTTGTTCCCAAATTCCTTAAAAGGTTTACTCTAACCTACCCCTTCCCAACTTGAAAGTGCATAATGGGCCACTCCTCACGACCCCAGGGCAGCTCTTACTCCCCAGAGGTCCTGTCTCTGTGCTTTAATGAAACCACCTTTTTGTACTAAAGATGTCTCAAGAATTCTTTTTGGTACACTGAAAAGAAATTTTAAAAAAAGAAGAGAAAAGAAAAAAAAGAAAAGGAAAGGAAAAAAAAAAGAAAGAAAGAATTTGTTTTTGGCCATGGGCTTTGAACCTTAACGCTTTTCCTCCATCAGTCCCCACCACAGCCCCATGTGGACAGTACTGTTGCCATCTTCCCAATGGAGAAACTGAGGCCCACCAGGGTGAGACAACCTTCCGGAAATCATGCACTGGGAGGTTTCAGGCTGGGGTCGTCCAGGCTCCATGCTGGGGTTTTTCCGGCGGGACATGTGGCTGTCAGGCCCGGCAAACAGGTCAGTCCAAGATGCAGCCCGATGTCCTCATTCTCCCTGGAGATGCCCGCCCAGCCTCCAGGGAAATACTCTTGGAAACCAACCTCTTCTGGTGTGTTCCAATTGAAACCCATGAGTATCCTAGGAAGAGAGAGAGCCCGGGGCTTGTGGGTTGAAAGGTTTTTACCATGAAGGTCAGGGGATGTCAGCCCGTCCTGGTTACAGAGCTGGTCCAAGAAGCTTGTGTTTTGAATGTTATTTCTTTCCCATGTCTTCTGTGTTCAACCTTTTTCCATGCAAATAAACTCAGGAGCCACAACTGTGCGAATCACAGCAGCAATTTTTGCTGATCTCCTACTAGGGGTGAGTCTGGGGTCTGCTGGTCTGGGACCCATCACATCCACGTCGGCCTTGCAAACCCACAGCCGCCGTGCACCGTGGGTATTCCTACTTCCATTTTTGAGGTGAGCAAACAGGCTAAGGGAAATGAAGTAACCTGCCCACTGCTGGAAAGTGGCACAGAGAAGACCTGGATCCAGCCAGGTCAAGGTCTGAGCATAAGACAGGGAGAAAGGACACCAGCAGCCTGAACCGGGAGAGCCCTGGAGGCAGCCATTCCTTAAAGACATATTGGGACAGCCTTGTCCTTGGCACCCTGCCTCCCATCACCACTCCAAAGTCATCCACAGCAATCTCTTAGAACATACACAGCTCTGACTACACCACCCCCTGCTCAAGACATCCAAATGGCTTCCTGTTTCCCACAGTTGAAACCCAGACTCCTTCACTTGGCACCCAAGGCCTTCTGCAGCCGGGCCTGAAATCCATTTCCTGCCTCCTTTCCCACGGTTCCAGCCTACCCTCTGTAGCAGACGCTTCCCTGCTCCCCCACACCGCATGCTTGTTCTCCACCTTGCCTTCAAAGACGCTCTCTCTCCTCCCTGGAGTGTTCTTTCTCTCCTTCTGCTTCTCCACCCAGTGAACTCCTGCTCATCGTTCGATTTCAAATGGTACCTTCTTTTGAGATGTCTTGGTTTCTAGAAACCTGTGACTTCACTAACATACCAGGGACGGGAGAGTAGAGTGAAACCAGTTGGGCCAATGGAATCTTCTTCTCTTTATGCCTTAGGACACAATCAGAGAAGGCAATTCCATACCCTTGATGGAGCCCAAAGAAATGCCTCCCCAAAACCATTTACAGAAGCTGGAAGCCTCCCTCCATCCCCTTTACCCCACACTAATTGTTTTGTTTGCCCAGAAATAGCATAACCCATCTTGGGGAAAACTGCTTCTTTCCATTCCAATCTTGTGTGTGTGGAGGAAGCCATCCCTGAATGTGGTAGGGACACCTTGGAGTCTAACTTGGCCAATCTCAGAATCCCAAGGCCCCGACCACAGTGATTGGTCCAGGAATTGGCACATGACCCAAGCCCAACCAATCAACGGACTTCCCTGGGAGTTTTCTGACTAGTTGGTGGGGAACAATGCTATTTTGTGTGGTCGGAAGGTTCTAATGTTTAGATGTCCAGAGCCACCCGTGATACTGGTTTGAGACCAGTGAGGATGACTAGCTTGAGGGAATGAACCAGTTTGCTGACAATAGACTACACAGAGAGGATGTTGCTGAATTAGATTCTGGCTTCCAACACTCCTGGAGATTGCTTTCACCCCTGATCTTTCTGCAAATGGGTCTTGGGGGCCCATGAAGTCTTTAGTAGGAGTTCAAGTTCAAGATGGGTTCTGATCTTAAAACCATAGGGTGAATTTTGGTCACTTAACAACTACAGGGTTCTAACAAACAAAATTTAAAACTCATTCTTCAATTACATTAGGTGATAATGCAGTCAATAAATATTTATTAAAGACCTGGTATAGACTAGGCACTCTGCTAAGGGGGATGCCAGAGGGAGAGAAAAGTATGGTCCCTGACCACACAGAGCTCAGTCCGCATTACCCTCACTTAGTTATTGAAATTTAAAATAGTTAAAATTAAATAAAATTTGAAGTTCAGTTCATTAGACTCATGTACTACCTTTCAGGTACTCAGCAGTCCCATGGGGCTGGTGGCTACCGTATTAGGGAGCATGGACACAAAACCTCACCCTCAGCACAGAACTTTCCACTGGCCCAAGCTGGTCTAGAGCCCTGCCCATCCAAAGTGTTCTTGAAACCAGCCCCATCAGGCTCACTGGAAATGCAGAATCTCAAATTCCATCACAGATTTAGTGAGTTGAAATCTGCATTTCAAAGAGATTGTTGTGACTTCATTAAATTAACATTTGTTAATGGAGCATGGGGGAGGAGGGTGTTGAGCCACAGTTACCCAAGACAGCAGTGGTGTGAAATAGAGTTCATTGGTTACTCACCTGTCAGGCAGGCAAGGGGTACTCAGCTGCCTGAAGGGGTCTGAGCAGGAAGAGCCAGGCAGAGTGCTGGGGGCCCAGGCCTTCATTATGGTCCATGCGTTCCCAGTCTGAGGCTAGATTGGTCAGTTCTAATCAAAAAGGGTGGGATTGTTGTAAGCCTCATGGCCCTGGGCGGCAGGAGAGAACTCTCATCACAAGGGCCCTTGGTGGGTCCACGTAAGAAACTTACATTTACTTATGACCACAGATTGTTCATTTAGGACATGTGGCCATGGAAGAGTCGGCATCAGTTCAAGGCCCCTGTAGGCTGCTGGGCCACACAGAGCAGATGCTGAGACCGAAAAACTGTGGAGTAGTTGAGAGAAGTGCTCAACACAGATGCCCAGGCGATTCACATGTGCGTTATCCAAAGAAACTCCATCCTAAGAGCTGCTCTGAGTTTAGCCCCTCTGCCTGACGCTGTCATACACACCCTCCCGTGAGCATCAGAGGAGGGTCCCAATCTGTCTTTCAGCCGACTGACCTCCCTGCCAGCCACAAATTCAGCTCTCACAAAGTGGACAGTTGGGCACCCACCTAGTTGGTAAATAGGATTCCGGTAAACTAGGACCCCTGGACGAGGTGGGACCCTAGGGGAAATACCACCCTAGGGATGATTTTCTTCAGGGTAAAACCACTGCAGAGAGCTGGGAGTGAGCAGGCATTTATGCTGTGTTATTAGTTTTATTTTTTTCCCCAGAAAGAGGAAGAAGGCCCTTGCTGTGTGGCATGAGTTCTGCTCGTTCTCATGCTGTAAAGGATGTGCCCACCCCCGTGTGGGCTTAGGGGCTCTCAACCATCCCAGCCTGATTGAGAAGCACTCTTTGAAAAACCTGTGTGCGGCAGGGCACGCGCGCGCGCGCACACACACACACACACACATCACACACACACACTTCAACTAATTGGTGGCAACCAACAAGAACCAAGAAAAAAGGCAACAAACTATCCATTTATATTGCAGATTGTGACCTTTATGCTTGAAATCTTTTCAAACATCCTGTTTATAGCTTTGGGGTTCTGGCATTCAATAATTCTCCAAATTATTTTTCTCCGTTGGTTGTTTTATTTTTCCCCCAGTTGTCATTGTGATGCATTGCATTCCCCCAATTTCTGGGCCTCATCACCGCCCCCTCCTGCCCCCTTCTCCCCAGCTGGTTTCTCCTGAGAGTCCCATAATTTGCAAAGACCAAGAGCAGGACTTTTCTTGAATGTTGCCACTTTATTCAGGCGAACCAGCTGCAGGAGCTGCTTTGCAAGGCTTCACCTGCCCACGCAGAGACCAAGGCAAGGGGGTTTCCGAAAGGCTTTGGGTGGAAAGGAGGGCTTTTTCTCCAAGCTGTGCAATGCCTCTACCCCCCCCCCCCCCCCAAAGATCTCCGATGCACTGATCTGTGAGGTCATTCCCGGAAGTGTTAGTAAGTTACAGGGGCAGATATTCCAACTGTGTTACAAGTAACTAGGGGTTAAATTCAGAGGAGAGTCTTCCTTATGGGGGATTTCTCAGGACCTTCAAAAACCAGCTCCTTTGGGGGGTGACGCGAGGTGGCAGGTTTCCCAAGTTTACTTAATCAGAGTGCACCTGTTTTCCTGGATGGTCTCGTAGATCGCAGTCCACCATCCGCTTGTGGGGTGCTGCTTGTCCCAGTTAGTACTGCAGGGAGGGTCCTGAAAACCCAGCCCACAATGACAAGAAGGGAAGTAGGCTCTGCCTCTCTGTAGAATGTGCAGCTGCCTCTGGCTTCCCAGGCAGCACAGTAGGGACTCAGGATCAGAAAGAATGGGTTTGAGCCCTGCTTCCTGGCATCGTTAATATGCCCATTTTAAGTACACAGCTCATCCCCACACTTGTACCTGATGATCTGGGAGCCTGAGTGGACATGGTTCCTTCTGCCTGCCCATTCTCCTCTCTCTTCTGGAAACAAATCCCTTTTTTCAAGGGGACACACAGATCCTTAGAATTAATGAGCCTGTGGAGGCTCATTGCATGTTTGATTCTTCTCAGAGAGCTGATGTCTGCAACAAAAGTGTTTGATGACTGAATGTGGATCGCTGAGTCATTCCAGAAAAAATAACGTGTAACAACAACAACAACAACAAAAGTATCATGGGCTTCCTGTGTACCAGCCACTGTGCTGCTCCAGTTTCCATTCTCGGACTCACTTAATCCTCAGGACAACTCCATGAAGGGGCTTCTACAATTATTCCTATCTTACAGATGGGAAACTGGAATCATTTGCCATATGACTCAGAGAGAGTAATCAGAGATGTCAGGCCGGACCTGTCCTCCTTCACATCTGCAATTCTTAAACGCTTGGACTAGACGGATGGAGAAAAGCAGTCAGTATCCAGGAGAGTTACTATTTTTGGAATATTTTCCATATGTCAGGCTCATGGGTTACTGTTTATCAAGTACTTTCTGTAAAGCAGGCTCTGCTCTAAGAACTGTGTACTCATTTAACCCTCATAGCGACCCCATAATCTAGGGATCATTCTTTAAGGAAACTGAGGCACAGCAACATCTGTTAACTTGAAAATATAGAAGTTCTTTTACCAGCAAAATGGTTTTTTTCTGGGAACAGCAGAGAATAGCAAAACAGAAGAACCATAGGCAAGTGTAACCAACAAAGGAGAGAAATGTTTTATGGAGAAAGAGGAAGTTAGTATGGTTGTTTTGAATGAAAGTCCTCTATGCAAAGCAAGACTTCAGGGTGCTGACAGTTTCTCACTAGCTTAGTTGTTAGGGTAGTTGAATTTCTGGT
Organism: Mustela nivalis; assembly: GCF_964662115.1. Classification (NCBI taxonomy): domain Eukaryota; kingdom Metazoa; phylum Chordata; class Mammalia; order Carnivora; family Mustelidae; genus Mustela; species Mustela nivalis. The sequence continues at coordinate 122,195 of NW_028135428.1, read as the reverse complement.
GGGGAATGCAATATACACCCCCCCCCCCGGCCCTGCCCTAGCCTATAATTGATTATTTCCTGAATCTTCTGTTGGGAGTCTGCAACTGACAGTTCTTCCTATAATGGATACTTGAACAATACTCTGCCCCCTGCTAGACTCTCCCTTCTAGCCTCCTGACTCCCTTTTAGTGAGGTTTCCTTTGATTACTTTTTATATGTTCAATGCAGGCCCAGGGCTTACACGGCTTCTTGGTGATGGGAACAGGATGTGAACCCAGAACTCTGGAGTCCAGGGTGTGTGCTCTTTCCCATGCTGCTGCCCCAGCAAAGGGCTTTTGTTCCTCTCCTAGAGGGCAATAACAGTTTGAACCAAAAAGCCAGGTCTCCATGACACTCAGCTCTCTCTGAGCATTCTGAGGCTGGAGCATCAACAAGGCTGTGGTGGTGTCCTTACTCCTGCCTTGGCTCTGAGGACATTTAACCTTCTCAGTTCCCCTTACACTCCTTGGGCCAGCTCCTGCGTGAATCAAGGCTTTCAGACAGGGGAAGGAAAACTACAGACGGGCCAAGAGCCCAGCCTCACGGGTCCTGCCTGCCTGGCCCGGCTCTTTGAACAGCCCACATCACGTCTGACCACCGCTCAGACACCAGAGTGAAGAAGTTTTATTTAAGGGGCTCTGGAAGGCCCTGGCAGGCTCACCCTGAATTCCCCGCATTCCCCACGGCCTGGGGCGTTAAGAATTTCCAGCCAAACTTGGCAAGCCAGGAAGGACTGTGGTCTGGCTTCTCCCTTTGAAAGGTGCTATGCAGCTCTGGCAGCCCAAGGCATCTTTTTCCTCTCCTACCTCATTGCTAAGAATAAACAGGCCACGTCCACGCCCTCCACTCAGGCCCAGCCTGTGCCGAGCTCTCCCTCTGCTGGGTTTAAATGGTCTTTGGCAGTGAGAGTGTGGACAGTGAGCCCGAGAGTTGGGATGTAAACCCACGATGTGTGGTTCCAGACCTCACTCTTGTACTGTGTTGGAGGAACCACCTATGTGTAGGACAGCAGAGATCTTTTTCTGGAGATCAGACCTGTTTTCTACTCGGGACTGCATTCATGGTGTGGGGAACAGACCCTCAGACCTAGCTGTGGCTGCTGCTGTCAGCATCCTACCTGTATGCCCGGACACTCATCACTCTGTTACTTGGCAGTAGCTTCTTTTCTTCTTCTTTTTTTTTAAGATTTTTTTTTTATTTATTTGACAGACAGAGATCACAAGTAGACAGACAGGCAGGCAAAGAGAGGAAGGGAAGCAGGCCCCCTGCTGAGCAGAGAGCCCAGTGCAGGACCCTGGGATCATGACCTGAGCCAAAGGCAGAGGCTTTAACCCACGAGCCACCCAGGCGCCCCACGGGCAGTAGCTTCTTAGGCCAACCCGGGTGTCTGGGCCAAAGTGCTAGAGAATTGGCAAATGAGAATAAGTAGGTAAATGTCCCAGGTGCTTGTCCCTGGGGTGGGCTAACTCTGTCCACATTATACCCTGTCTGTCCCAGAGCCCCGCCATGGGGCTGCCCACAGCACTCATTTGCTCAGTAACACCTATTTGTTGGTTTCCTTCCCTTCCCTTCCCTCCCACCCTTCCTGCTGTTCCCAAGGATCTGCTCCTTCTTCAGCGTCTCTTCTGGGGGACGCTCAAAATAGAAGGCCCTTGAGAGTCCTAAAGGGGCTAAGGCTAAGGGGTCTCTTTCTTTAATGAGCCAGACTCTTAGCTGTCCAGGCTCCTGAAGGTGCCAGGACGGAGTAGGCAAACAGACTGGTGGCAAGTTCCCATGTCTTCAGTCCATGGCCTTGGAATGCACTGCTTGGGTTTCTTTCCACTTCCGCTGCTCTGTCTTCAGGGAGCCTGTGCCAAGCAGAAGTTCATTTGCCCTGAAATCTGTACTGAGCATTGACCATGTGCTAAGCACCACGCTGGGCTCTGGCCACCCAGAGGCGAGCACTTAGCTGAGAAAGTCGCCCAGCAGGAGGCCAGTGGACAGCCTTGTCAGAGAAGATTGAGATGCCTAGACTCCATCCCCAGAACCTGATTTGTAAATCAAGGTGTGGCCTGGGCACTGACATGTTTAAAAGCTGCTGAGGTAGTTCTAATTGTTGCCAGGGTAGAGACCCGCTTGCCTTAAGGCCTGTTTGCCTGTTCAACCATGGGCTGATGAGGAGGTGAAAATGTTGGCAGGGACTTCTAGGGAGCAGGGTCCCTGGTCTCCGTTGTCTTGCCCACCCTGGGCCATGGGGGTAGAGGAGGGTGCAGAGTCAGGTTTCCTGGTCCTCAAGGTATGTCCACCTTAAAAATAAAAGTCGATCTTTTACCAGCAAAAATGGGTTTACTCAAGAAGAGTAGAGAATTACAATGTGGGACACACTATGGCAAAACCATAGGCAAGTCCAACAAACAAAGGAGAGGAATGTTATTCTGTGGAGAGGAAGTTGGAAGACATCACTTTGAACAAAAGTCCCTTAGAGAAAAGCAACAGTTCAGAGTGATGACGGGTCCTCATGGGCAGACTTGTGGAAATCGTTGAGTTCTCCTTGGAGATGGATGTACATCTCTCCCCTGTTGGGGCCTGTAATTGATGATACCTCTCGACTATACTTCCGTTGGGGTCTGTAGTTGACAGTTCTTCCTGTAATTAACAGTGAGCAACACATCTCCCTGTTCCAGGCCCCCACGCTAAGTAGCGAGGTTTCCCTTTATTAATTTTCAGAAGTGTGTACCCCAGATAACCAATCCATCTACACCAACCGTGCTCTGAAGCAGAGCCCAGTTCTGAACCAGAATTTATACTTGTCTACACGTACACGTTCAGCACGTGGCCCTGCACCTGATTACAGAGTCTCCGGAGTCAGAAAGATATGGGTCCTAACACCACCTACACCACCTACTTAGCTGTGTGCCCTTGTGCAGAAGAATTCACCACTCTGTGTGATAACAACAACACCTCACAGAGAAATTTTCCCGAGGAATACCTTTTGACGATATCTAGAGACATTTTTAGTTGTTAGAACTGGGGGGTGATACCGTCACCGTGTCGGTGCTGCTCAACGTTCTAGAATACACAGGGACCCCTTCCCTCCACACACGCCCACCCCAGCTGCATGGATCATCTAGAACAAAAGGTCGATGGTACCACTGTTGCAAAAACGGTGATCTAAGTCAATCATGCAGCACTGAGTTAGACACAGAGTGAGGGGCCCCGGAACATCAGCTCCTTTCCATTTGACTTATTTACTGCCAAAATGTCGACCTGGTATGGTGATCCTGGGCGGCGCCTCGGGAGAAAAAAATACTAATTAATTAATATGGGGGGATGAGGCAGAGGTGCTAGGCTAAGGCTCTCTACCAGAAATACGGTAAGAGCCACAAATGCAGACCATATATGCGAGGTGAAATACTGTAATATTTTAAATATTTTACTTAACCAACTTATTGAATATATTAGCATTTTTACATGGAAACAATATAAATTATTAAGATATTTTATACTTTTTTTTTTACACCAAGTCTGCAAAATCCAGCGTCCATGTTACCCTTACACATTGTGGACTGTGACCTGTAGTAATGTGGACTTGTCACATTTCAAGTGCCCCATAGACACATGGCTCCTGGCTTCTGTGGACAGCAGAAGTCAGACTAAAGCCTTTCCTCTCACATACGCTTGGTGATGATCAGGTCAGGCCAAAAGAGAAAACAGAGGAGGAGATAAAGGAGGATGGGAAGGGAATCTTTGAGAACATATAAACAGGAAGCAGGAGTAACATCTCCAAAAAAGGCCTAGAGCCCTGTGCTCTGCTTCTGCCCACCGGCAATGGGGAGACACAGGAGGACCTGCCTCTGCTCTCCAGGTTAGCTTTGCTCATAGGCACCAGCCCCAGAGGAGCCTGGGCAGGGGTGGGGGAGGTGGGGATGGATGCTGACCTACCAGCGGCCCACAGCAGGAACTCAGAGCCCTGGGGAGACCATTCCCCCAGCCCACCCCCAACAAATTAAAGAGACCCTTTACATAAGCCTCATCTAAGGCTGGCTCTCCCAATGTTTTTAAATCACCTTTGGCTTAGGGAGATGGAGTGTCCGCTTGTTCCATCAAGTGATGACTCCTGGACAAGACAAAGCCCATTTCCGTGGCTAAAAGGACAGAGTGTTCAGAGAGTGCTGAATCCATTAGGGACCAAAGTGGTTTCCCGCTGTCATCGGCAGAAATGCAGATGAAGATAGAGCTCAGGGCTCTGGGTGGAGGCCCTGGGATCAGCATGGGGAATCCCAGCCCCACAGCTAAGTCACAGCAGCCCCGTGAAGACCAGCCCTGTTAAGACCCTCTACAAAGTAGCTTAGGGTGCGTTTACTGTGGTTGGGTAACCTGAGGCCAGAAAACTGGCCCACGTTCCAGCTCCATCTGACAACGGGCGATCAATCCAATCCTTCCAAGCCCATTTAGTCATCCATAAAAGGGAGTGATAACTGTTATTCCCACTGGTCAGTCTGCCCTCAGACATTTAGAACTCACACAGTCATCTCTTCTGAGTCTGCGTTCAGATGTTGCCTCCTCCAAGAGGTCTCCCCGCCGTGTCAGAAACCACAACTCTATTCTCACCACTCTTCAGCCCTTCGTGGCTCTGATTTATTTTTTCATATATGTAGTATAGATTTACATATTCTGTTTGTGTTCTAGCTCACCCCCAGTAGAATTTCAGCCCCAGGAGGGAGGGAGTTTTGTCTCTTTTGTTCCCTGCTATCTTCCCAGCACCTAGAACAATGTCTGGAATGAAGTAGGTGTTTGATAAATATTTGTTGAAATAATTTTATTTAGAATTCATTCTTTTCTTTTAATAATCTCTATGCCCCCAACATGGGGCTCAAACTCAGATTCCCGAGATCAAGTTGTATGCTCTTCTGACTAAGCCAGCCAGGTACCCCCGACTGACATAATTTCTTACTTAAAGAAACATCAACAATGCCTGACACATAGTAGTTCATTAGGATTACTCAGATGTTGGTCACAAAAGCAGGAAAGTGCCACATGGTTCCTACATTCACTTTATTAACTCATCTAAAAATGTGAACTCTTGCTTTACCAATGTGCCAGGCAGAGTACTAGGTTCTGTTGCAGCAGGGCTGGGCAAGAGGGCACAAAACCTCAGCGAGGATTTAATAGTACCCCACTCACGGGTTGTTGGGAGGACTGAATAAACTCATGCCTGAAAATGCTTTGCATGATCCAGGAACATCGTGTCTGCATTAGTCAGCTTGTGCTGTGATGAAGCCATGTGACAAACACTGCCCACAAATCTCAAGAGAGCTCCAACAGAGTCATTTCTCACTTTTATGTCTGGAGGGGAGGTGGGTCCCTTTTGGGTCTGCTCCATGTGTCTTCTCATTTGGGCCCCTCGTAAAGGATCAGCTCCTATCTGGAAATGCTATTCTCTGGAGACAACAGCTGTTCTTTGACACAACTGCCTAGAAGTGGGAGACATCATCACTTTTGCCCACATTCTGGTGGCCACATCAATCCACATGGCCAAGTCCCACATCTAGGGGGTAAGGAAATGGACTCTCCTCACTGACCAGGGAGGGGAGAGTGACTACTTGCTGGATAATAGTACAAAACACCCTATGTTTAATAGAAGGTCTTTAATATTCTAAGGGAGAGAGAGAAAAAAAAAAACACACAAAACCCTACTAGAAAATCCAGGATAGGCAGTCATCAATGGTTACAGATCACTCAAGGAGAGCTGAGTTCCAGAGTTGGAAGCTGGACGCCCTCCTGGTGTTTTTTATGAATCAGAGAGAGCACCCGTTTGAAATCAACACAGACTCAGTATGTGCATCTCAGCCCTATCAATGAACGGCCAAGCCTCTGCGTGTCCCTTTACCTCTCCAGGAGTCATCTATACAGTGAGGTTCTCACATGACTCTGGGAGTTTCTGTGAGGATCAAAGGACTAATATGTGTGCAGACCTTTTGTGGGACATGAACACCCACAGTGGTTGTCTAGGATTCCAGAGCCGTTCATATGATGGCCCTGAGTGTCCAGTGAAGCTTCGTGGCCACCCAGCTGAGCCTCAAGCCTTTCCCAGGGATAGTCTGCATAAAGGCACCCTTGAAGGTGACGTTGCAATATTTCTCTTGCAGTTCCCTCTCCTGCACTAATTCAAAGCAAGGCTTAGCAAGTCAGGCACAGGCCAGACAGATATTTCCTGGGCATGTCAATGGGTCTGATGCTCTGCAAGGGGCTGGGAATAAGGCAGGAAAGGAGGCAGTTGTACCCACACCTGCTGTCATGAAGTTCATGTCCCATGAAGGATGGTGGGTAAGTAATTCTAAGTGTGGGGGGTGTTGGGGTGGTGCAGGGGATAATGGATGAGGATGACAGAGCTAAGCTGGAGGAGAAGCCTTACCGATGAAGCTGCTACTGTGATGCCCAGCGAATAGAGGTGTGCAGGAGGGAGGCCGTGTTCCAGTGGCCATGCGGTGTTAAAATGGGCAAGGTTGAGAAGCTCTGAGAACATGCTCCAGGCTCAAAAGTCAGAGGTAGCTTCCTGGGGGCCATGGATGGCGGCTGACCCTCTGCATCAGCTGCATTAGAGATGATTGGATGTGTCAAAGCCAATGAGAGTGATGTAGTCCTCTTCCTGCCAGGGACCAGCTCAGAGAAGACACGTACCCATTCCAGGACAGAGAGACTTGAGGGAGATCTGCCTGGAAGCTGAAGGGAGGGGTTTCCTTGACTGTCAAAATGAGACACACATTAAAATAAAAAACCCTTTGATTTCTTTATGTGGTTGGGTCTGGATGCAATGCCCGGTCTACAGCAGCTACTTTGCCACCTGCCATGGGTGAAGCTTACCAAGCAAAGAATTGGAAGGGGTGGGGATTCTCGAGGACACTGCACAGTGGCCTCAACCAAATGGGGACCCTCCTCCCTCACCTCCGGACTTCCATTTGTGTGGGATATTAAATTTTCATATGGGTTGTGCCTGTTTGGAAAAAAAAAAAAGGACTTTTTATTACTTTATTGCTTTACTAAGAACCAATAGGGGTGATACGGAGCTGGGTCTTGAAGGTTGCATAAGAGTTTTCTAGGTGAGGAAGAAAGGAAGGTCCCCCCGGGGAGAGGGAATGGCTTGGGCAAAGGCATGGATGTATTCAGAGAAGGATCAAAAGGGGAGATCGGGACGGGGGTGCTGCTACATCATGGAGGGCCTGCCTTGCCTTCCTCTGGCTTTCCTCTGAGAACAGCTCTTCTGTAGATTAGTCAGCACCCTTCAGAGACAGTACAAAGAAAACTCGGGAGTCTGATAGAGCTAAGTTCCAATCCTGGCTTCTCCGAGGAAAGCAAGTAGTGATGCTAGACAATGAGGATAAATCTTAAGCAAGCCTCAGCTTCCTCCCCTGTAAAATGAGAAGGGCCACTGTGACAATTAAATACAGACACAGATCTAGAGACAGAAGCAGATAGAGATAATGACCTGCACAGTCCTTGAAATGTGGTACAGGATGGCTCTCGCTACCATCTTATTATTCTTATATAACTATCATCACACATATGCTGTATCGGTGAGCTGTTGCTGCCTAACAGACCACCCCCAGGCTACCAGCTTAAAATAAGAAGTGATTCTTTTGCTCACTGTCTCCAGGTCAGCTGGAAGTTCTTCTGGGCTTGGCTGGGCCCACCATGCTATGAGTACCGCTGGGGTCGAGTAGGGGGCTCTGTTCTCTCGACTGGGCTGAAGTTTCTCATATTTGGGGGCCCTCTGGGGAGGGGGGCGTCTCTCATCCTCTAGCAGACTAGCTTGGGCTAGGGCTCAGTAGGGATGCTGGGCAAGATTCTAAAACAGATGGGGCACCTGGGTGGCTCAGTGGGTTAAAGCCTCTACCTTCAGCTCAGGTCATGATCCCAGGGTCCTGGGATCTAGCCCCACATCAGGCTTTCTGCTCAGCAGGGAGCCTGCTTCCCCCTCTCTCTCTGCCTGCCTCTCTGCCTACTTGTGATCTCTCTCTGTCAAATAAATAAAATTAAAAAAAAAAAGTTTCAAAAACAGAGAGCAGGCATGTTCTAGTTTTCTTTCTTTTTTTTTTTTGAGTGATTTAATTTTTTATTTTTTATAAACATATATTTTTATCCCCAGGGGTACAGGTCTGTGAATCACCAGGTTTACACACTTCACAGCACTCACCAAATCACATACCCTCCCCAATGTCCATAATCCCACGCCCTTCTCCCAAACCCCCTCCCCCCAGCAACCCTCAGTTTGTTTTGTCAGATTAAGAGTCACTTATGGTTAGTCTCTCTCCCAATCCCATCTTGTTTCATTTATTCTTCTTCTACCCACTTAAGCCCCCATGTTGCATCACCTCTTCCTCATATCAGGGAGATCATATGATAGTTGTCTTTCTCTGCTTGACTTATTTCGCTAAGCATGATATGCTCTAATTCCATCCATGTTGTTGCAAATGGCAAGATTTCATTTCTTTTGATGGCTGCATAGTATTCCATTGTGTATATATACCACATCTTCTTGATCCATTCATCTGTTGATGGACATCTAGGTTCTTTCCATAGTTTGGCTATTGTGGACATTGCTGCTATAAACATTCGGGTGCACGTGCCCATTTGGATCACAACATTTGTATCTTTAGGGTAAATACCCAATAGGGCAATTGCTGGGTCATAGGGCAGTTCTATTTTCAACATTTTGAGGAACCTCCATGCTGTTTTCCAGAGTGGCTGCACCAGCTTGCATTCCCACCAACAGTGTAGGAGGGTTCCCCTTTCTCCGCATCCTCAGCAGCATCTGTCATTTCCTGACTTGTTGATTTTAGCCATTCTGACTGGTGTGAGGTGATATCTCATTGTGGTTTTGATTTGTATTTCCCTGATGCCGAGTGATATGGAGCACTTTTTCATGTGTCTGTTGGCCATCTGGATGTGTTCTTTGCAGAAATGTCTGTTCATGTCCTCTGCCCATTTCTTGATTGGATTATTTGTTCTTTGGGTGTTGAGTTTGCTAAGTTCTTTATAGATTCTGGACACTAGTCCTTTATCTGATATGTTGTTTGCAAATATCTTCTCCCATTCTGTCAGTTGTCTTTTGATTTTGTTAACTGTTTCCTTTGCTGTGCAAAAGCTTTTGATCTTGATGAAATCCCAATAGTTCATTTTTGCCCTTGCTTCCCTTGCCTTTTGCGTTGTTCCTAGGAAGATGTTGCTGCGGCTGAGGTCGAAGAGGTTGCTGCCCGTGTTCTCCTCAAGGATTTTGATGGATTCCTTTCGTACATTGAGGTCCTTCATCCATTTTGAGTCTATTTTTGTGTGTGGTGTAAGGAAATGGTCCAATTTCATTTTTCTGCATGTGGCTGTCCAATTTTCCCAGCACCATTTATTGAAGAGGTTGTCTTTTTTCCATTGGACATTCTTTCCTGCTTTGTCGAAGATTAGTTGACCATAGATTTGAGGGTCTATTTCTGGGCTCTCTATTCTGTTCCATTGATCTATGTGTCTGTTTTTGTGCCAGTACCATGCTGTCTTGATGATGACAGCTTTGTAATAGGGCTTGAAGTCCGGAATTGTGATGCCACCAACGTTGGCTTTCTTTTTCAATATCCCTTTGGCTATTCGAGGTCTTTTCTGGTTCCATATAAATTTTAGCATTATTTGTTCCATTTCTTTGAAAAAGATGGATGGTACTTTGATAGGAATTGCATTAAATGTGTAGATTGCTTTAGGTAGCATAGACATTTTCACAATATTTATTCTTCCAATCCAGGAGCATGAAACATTTTTCCATTTCTTTGTGTCTTCCTCCATTTCTTTCATGAGTACTTTATAGTTTTCTGAGTATAGATTCTGTGTCTCTTTGGTTAGGTTTATTCCTAGGTATCTTATGGTTTTGGATGCAATTGTAAATGGGATTGACTCCTTAATATCTCTTTCTTCTGTCTTGCTGTTGGTGTAGAGGAATGCAACTGATTTCTGTGCATTGATTTTATATCCTGACACTTTACTGAATTCCTGTATAAGTTCTAGCAGTTTTGGAGTGGAGTCTTTTGGGTTTTCCACATATAGTATCATATCATCTGTGAAGAGTGATAATTTGACTTCTTCTTTGCCGATTTGGATGCCTTTAATTTCCTTTTGTTGTCTGATTGCTGAGGCTAGGACCTCTAGTACTATGTTGAATAGCAGTGGTGATAATGGACATCCATGCCGTGTTCCTGACCTTAGCGGAAAAGCTTTCAGTTTTTCTCCATTGAGAATGATATTTGCGGTGGGTTTTTCATAGACGGCTTTGATGATATTGAGGTATGTGCCCTCTATCCCTACACTTTGAAGAGTTTTGATCAGGAAGGGATGCTGTACTTTGTCAAATGCTTTTTCAGCATCTATTGAGAGTATCATATGGTTCTTGTTCTTTCTTTTATTGATGTGTTGTATCACATTGACTGATTTGCGGATGTTGAACCAACCTTGCAGCCCTGGAATAAATCCCACTTGGTCATGGTGAATAATCTTTTTAATGTACTGTTGAATCCTATTGGCTAGTATTTTGTTGAGTATTTTCGCATCTGTGTTCATCAAGGATATCGGTCTATAGCTCTCTTTTTTGGTGGGATCCTTGCCTGGTTTTGGGATCAAGGTGATGCTGGCCTCATAAAATGAGTTTGGAAGTTTTCCTTCCATTTCTATTTTTTGGAACAGTTTCAGGAGTATAGGAATTAGTTCTTCTTTAAATGTTTGGTAGAATTCCCCCGGGAAGCCGTCTGGCCCTGGGCTTTTGTTTGTTTGGAATTTTTTAATGACTGTTTCAATCTCCTTACTGGTTATGGGTCTGTTGAGGCTTTCTATTTCTTCCTGGTTCAGTTGTGGTAGTTTATATGTTTCTAGGAATGCATCCATTTCTCCCAGATTGTCAAATTTATTGGCGTAGAGTTGCTCATAGTATGTTCTTATAATAGTTTGTATTTCTTTGGTGTTAGTTGTGATCTTTCCTCTTTCATTCATGATTTTATTTATTTGGGTCCTTTTCTTTTCTTTTTGATAAGTCGGGCCAGGGGTTTATCAATTTTATTAATTCTTCAAAGAACCAGCTGCTAGTTTCGTTTATATGTTCTATTGTTTTTTTGGTTTCTATTTCATTGATTTCTACTCTGATCTTTATGATTTCTCTTCTCCTGCTGGGCTTAGGGTTTCTTTCTTGTTCTTTCTCCAGCTCCTTTAGGTGTAGGGTTAGGTCGTGTACCTGAGACCTTTCTTGTTTCTTGAGAAAGGCTTGTACCGCTATATATTTTCCTCTCAGGACTGCCTTTGTTGTGTCCCACAGATTTTGAACCTTTGTATTTTCATTATCATTTGTTTCCATGATTTTTTTCAATTCTTCTTTAATTTCCCGGTTGACCCATTCATTCTTTAGAAGGATACTGTTTAGTCTCCATGTATTTGGGTTCTTTACAAACTTCCTTTTGTGGTTGAGTTCTAGCTTTAGAGCATTGTGGTCTGAAAATATGCAGGGAATGATCCCAATCTTTTGATACCGGTTGAGTCCTGATTTAGGACTGAGGATGTGATCTATTCTGGAGAATGTTCCATGTGCACTAGAGAAGAATGTGTATTCTGTTGCTTTGGGATGAAATATTCTGAATATATCTGTGATGTCCATCTGGTCCAGTGTGTCGTTTAAGGCCTTTATTTCCTTGCTGATCTTTTGCTTGGATGACCTGTCCATTTCAGTGAGGGGAGTGTTAAAGTCCCCTACTATTATTGTATTATTGTTGATGTGTTTCTTTAATTTTGTTATTAATTGGTTTATATAGTTGGCTGCTCCCACATTGGGGGCATAGATATTTCAAATTGTTAAATCTTCTTGTTGGACCGACCCTTTGAGTATGATATAGTGTCCTTCCTCATCTCTTATTATAGTCTTTGGCTTAAAATCTAATTGATCTGATATAAGGATTGCCACTCCTGCTTTCTTCTGATGTCCATTAGCATGGTAAATTCTTTTCCACCCCCTCACTTTAAATCTGGAGGTGTCTTCGGGCTTAAAATGTGTTTCTTGGAGGCATGTTCTAGTCTTCTTGACCCCCTGTGCTGGGGATCACCGCGGACACCTCCACCATATTCTGTAGGCCAAGACAAGTGACAGGGCCAGCCCAGGTACAGGGGCTTCCAGGGAAACCGAGTTCCCTCCTTAATGGCAGCAGCTGCAAAGCGGCGTCAGGAAACAAGAGGATGCCTGTGAGGGTAGAGAATCGAGGTCAGGAGTTACGAAGGCCCTGCTCAGGTTTGTACCTGGGTAAGAGTCTCCAGCCAGCAAACATCCTGAAAAGGCCTTGGCCCCCTCTGGAGGTGTCTCCAACCTCTTCCTCAGCTGGATTTGCATATTTTGATGGGTTCCCCTACTTATCATTTGTCCCAGCAGGAAGAGCCTATCTGTCTCCAGCCCCTGGAGAATGAGTAAAATCCCATGCTCTAGTCTGACCTCACCATGAGATTCCGGCAGGCAGAAACCTGACTTGCCCTAATTTCCCATAATTAACTTGTCAAGACACCTGGTGTGCCTGCTGCTCCCCTCAGGGGCTCTGGCTTTCCCCAGCGCCATCCAGTGGGTCCTCCCTGCTCTGCTCATCTCCTGGTGGCAGGGGGTTGCTCTGTTTCTGGAAGACCTACTGTGAGCCCAGCCCTGGAGTGAGTGTATCTGTGTGAAGTCATTGCTTCCCTTAAACACCCCTGCCACATGGACACTATGATTCCCATGTTACAGATGTGCCGACTGAGGCTCGGAGAGTTGGGCCAAGGACACAGAGCTGGGAAATATCAGAACTCCCGTTTATGGTTACTTACTTACTTAGGGAGCCATACCTGGGCAGATACTAAAGAAATTGGCTTAAAGCCAGTGTAAGATCCTCTCTCTGGGGAGAGGCCTGGGGGAGGGGAGAGGACTTTGACCAAGTTGTTGTCTCCCTTCCTGCTTGTCACAATGCCTGGAACATCCCCATTAATCCTTCCTTTCAAGGACTATGCCCCCCATCCTCACCCCCACCTCAAAACTGACACCAGGCAAGAAGACCTTATTAAAATACAAATAGAGTTGACCTTGAGCTACAGGAGTTTGAACAGTGTGGGTCCACTTATGCATAGATTCTTTTTCAATAAATACAGAATAGGACTGTAAATGGATTTTCTCTTCCTTATGATTTTCTTAAGACCATTTCCTTTTTTCTAACTCATGTTATTGTAAGAATACAATATACAATACATACAATGTACAATATTGGCATCAGTTGACTGTGATATCAGGAATGCTTGGGGTCAAGAGCAGGCTATCAGCATTTACGTTCGGGTGGAGTCAAGTTATATGTGGGTTTTTGGGGCGCCTGGGTGGCTCAGTGGGTTAAAGCATCTGCCTTTGGCTCAGGTAATCCCAGGATCTCAGGATCAAGCCCTGTATGGGGCTCTCTGCTTAGCAGGGAGCCTGCTTCCAACTCTCTCCCTCTCTGCCTCCTCTCTGCCTACTTGTGATCTCTGTCTGTCAAATAAATAAATAAAATCTTTAAAAAAAAAAAAAAACCTTTAAAAGTTATATGTGGGTTTTTGGCTGTGCGGAGTGCCCCAAACCCTTCATTGTTCAAGGGTCACCTGTATTGTGCTCTACAATTAGGTTCCTTCCTTCAGGCCTCTTAAAATGGACTCTTTCTGAATGAGGTGTGGGAATCTCCATTTTGATAATCCTCTTGTCTAGATGATTCTGAAGCCCTTGCCACTGACGACAGTCTTTGCAGAAGAGTACTCACTGTTGTCAAGTGCAAAGGGTGCATTGTGTAAAGAAGGGGCCTCTATTTGATGAGAGAAGAGATGTCAAATGGACACAGAAAGAAGTCTGGAAGAATAGGTTAACAGTGGGCAGTCTCCCCTCCGAGTGGAATTGTAGGGCTGGATTCCAGATATCCGTCTTGCTTGATCATTGTGCACTGAGCATGTGTTTCCTTGTACTCAGAAGAGGCAAGGAGGATCTTTTAATGCAAAAACCTTGAAAGACAGAGAGGGTATTAGCAGCTGGAAGGCAATGTTGAAAAAAAGATATCTGGCCCTGGCAGCCAGCTGAGAACAAAGGCTTGTGGGAAAACAGCTTTGGTATAGGCACCTAGGGGACATTGGGGGAGGTGCGAAAGTCCCAGCGGTGAGAGGCACCAGAATTCAGGCCTTTCTGTTTGCACAACCTATGATCTTGATCTCTGCGCCAGACCATTGTGGCAGATTCCAAGGGTGGACCCAATTCACCCCTCCCTGATCCTGCGTCCTTGACCATGGGACCACAGTGCTCCACCTTGCTGACTCAGCTCAACCATGTGGCCTTCTCTGGCCAGTGGGATTTTAGCACACACACATTTCGACAACTCCAGAATCCTGTACCCATACCAAAGCTTGAAAATAATAGAAATAATTTATTGAACTACGTATCAGGAATTCTGCTCATGCTTTAATCCTCACAAGATAGTGCAGTGGGAATCATTATCATAGGCTTAAAAAAAAAATCCAAAAGATAATTCTACAAAAACACTATAATGCAAGTAAGAAATAAGGTCCATACTCTAAGGGTAATGTCCATACTATAGTAAAGAGCTCTCACTAATTAACAAGTGACAAAGCACCCAATACAAAAATGAGCAAAGGTGGGGCACCTGGGTGGCTCAGTGTGTTAAGCCTCTGCCTTCGGCTCAGGTCATGATCTCAGGGTCCTGGGATCAAGCCCCACATTGGGCTCTCTGCTCAGAGGGGAGCCTGCCTCTCTCTGCCTGCCTGCCTCTCTCTCTCTGCCTGCCTCTCTGCCTATTTGTGATCTCTCTCTCTGTCCAATAAATTAAATCTTAAAGAAAAAAAAAAGAAAAAGAAAGAAAAATTAGCAAAGGATAAGAATTCATAGAACAAATCTCAGTGGCCAAAAAACAAATACAGGAAAAGATGCTTAAATTCTCTAGAGGTTAGGGGCACCCAGGTGGCTTAGTCGGTTAAGTGTCCGACTCGTGATTTCGGCTCACATCATATCTCATGGGTTGGGGGATCCCCATGTCCAGCTGGGTGCCAAGCCCGGGTTTGAGCTCCACATTCGGTGACAAGTCAGCTTGAGATTCTCTCTCTCTGTTGCTCCCCACTCTTGCACCTTCTCTCTCTCGCTATCTTACTCTCTCTAAAATAAATAAATTGCTGGAAAAAATTCTCTAGAGAAGAGGGGAATGCAAATTGAAGTAACAATGAAATACCACTTTGTGCCCACTGAACTGGCAAAAATGTTAAAGAGCTAGAACACCTCCTGCTGGCAAAGATGCCGGAAAGGAAACTCTCATGAATGGCTGGTGGATGATCAGAAATGGGCTTTGGAAATATCAGCTTCCCCAAGTTAACGAAGGTAGTTAATGTCAGAGTCATCATTCAAATCTGGTGGGCTGCACTCCAAAGCTCCTGCTGTCAACCACTGAATAAATGGAAGGAACTTGGTGATCTAATCTAGAGTTCTTTGGGGCTTTTTTTTTTCTTTTTAATTAAAGCAGCTGAAGCTTCTCTTCAAAGAGCATTGCACAGAAAACCCAGCCCCATGAAAGAAATAAGAAGAAAACTGCTGTGCTTGAAGCTGGGGTGGGGTGGTGGTGGGCTTCCCATTCCTGGGCTCCTTCCTCATTATAGAGTCAATGAATCTCCAGAGCTCCTTGGAGCAGAGTTTGAAAATTATTGGTCAAGCTGAACCCCATTATTTTTTTAAAAAAATATTTAATTTATTTATTTGACAGAGATCACAAATTGGCAGAGAAGCAGGCAGAGAGAGGAGGGAGCAGGCTCCCCGCAGAGCACAGAGCCCCATGCAGGGCTTGATCCCAGGACCCTGAGATCATGACCTAAGCTGAAAGCAGAGGCTTAACCCACTGAGCCACCCAGGTGCCCTGGAACTGCATCATTTTAAATATGGGAAAAACTACATGGACCAGAGAGGGTAGGAACGGCTCAAGGTCACACAGCTCATCATGGCAAAACTGGCACTAGGACCTGGGTCTTCCTGCCATCAGAACAGCCCTCTTTCTGCTACGTGATTCTCGAAGCACTTAATAATCCCTCCATAATCATCCTCAGAGCTGTCATTCACTGAGTATCTTCTAAGTGTCCAACAACATACATCCAAGTCTACCCCTCGGAACAACAACAGGGCAAGAGACTCAGAGGTGATAGCACATTCCCAATGTCACATACCTAGGGAGTAGCAGAGATGGGATTCGAACCCATGTCTAACCTGAATTTTAAAATGGGAGCACTCGGGATGCCTGGGTGGCTCAGTTGTTAAGCAGCTGCCTTTGGCTCGGGTCATGATCCCAGCGTCGGGGGATCCAGTCCCACATAGGGCTCCTTGCTCAGCAGGAAGCCTGCTTCTCCCTCTGCCTCTGCCTGCCACTCTGTCTCCCTGTGCTCACTCTCTCTGACAAAAAAAAAAAAAAAAAAGAGGGAGCACTTTCCACTGTACCAAAGGGGCCCAGGTAAAACACTTGCTGGGTGTGGAGAGTGTGGGGAATGGGAGAGGGGCTGGAGCCAAGCACCACCAAAGCACGTGTGGCCCCGCCCCCACCCATCAGGTTGTGCTCTTCTTAAAGGATCTTTACCGTTTTCTCTTACTTTTGGTGTAAGCCTCCTATGGCCCAGCACTGCCCTCCATCCACCACCACTGGATGTTCAATATCTATCATTTGCCAACTGCTCATTTTCAGAGGCAGGCTATCTGTCACCTAGGCAGGCTGGGGGCAGAGTCCCGGGTTCATAATCTAATTCAGATGTTCCTCTGCTGATGTGTTAACCGGCTTCTCCTGTGCCTGCTTCTTTAGGAATAAATTGGGGTTCTACAATAACACTGCTGCATCGAGTAGGATGCTTGGGGATACAGACCACAGACGCCCTCACCTGTCCTGGCTAACGTGCACTGGGGAAATCTACTATCCTCCAGAACAGGAAGTCCAAGAGGGGACTTTGCAGTTATCGACTTAGCTCAGTGACAGCCGTGAGGACAGAGTTCTTCTCATCTTGCCCCTCTGCCACGGTCAGAGTTACAGTTTCGTCTCTTACCTTCTGGCCTGTAGCAAGATAATTATAAAATCGCAGCTGTCCAGGACCCTATGTGGCTCCCACAGTTAAGGTGGGACTCCTGATCTTTGGCTCAGGTCAGGATCTCAGGGTTGTGAGATGGAGCCCTGTGTGGGCTGGGAGCTGGGCGTGGAGCCTTCTTGGGATTCTCTCCCTTCCTCTCTCCCTCGGCCCCTCCCTGATTCTCACTCTCCAAACAACAATAACAACAACAAAACAAAACAACAACAAAAACCCACCAAAAACCCAAAACCCAAAAGCCCACACAAAATAAAAAACCCTGCAGGTATCCGATCTGCACATACAGCAAGTGATGAAAGAGAGCTCCCTTCCTCTAGGACCTGCTTAGTCATGGGGGAAAGTTGCTCTAAGCCAGTGTAGACTTTCCTTCACTTCTCACTGGGCAGAACTGGGTCACATGCCAACACCCAAGCCAATGACCCGCAAAAGGGTCCCATCACTGTGATTAGATTAAACCCATCCTCTGCAGCACAGGGACTGAGGGGGAAGCCCATGATTCACCCTGAAAAGATACAGTGAATGAGGATCTGCCCCGCTAAATGGCCAGCACATGGAACTTCTGCTTCTTCAGCTCTGAATCCCCAGCCCAGGACCCTGCAGACACTCAGCAACCAATGCGTGAATGCGTGAGCCCGTGCACAAAGGAAGAATTTCTTTCCTCCCCCTGCTTGGCGTCACCCAAGTCAATCCTCTCTTGATGACCTCAATGCCCAAATGAAGCCACGAAAGATGGTGTATCTGGAACGAATTAGGAAACAATTTGAACTCTCTGGGAGGCGCTACTGAAGAAATGAGTGGATCCTGGCCAGGCCTGCTGTTGTCTACGTCCAAAAATACTCATTGGCTTCCCACCTGGCTCCCTTGGGCGAGGGTGGATACCCCACGACTCTCTTGTCCATTTTGATTTTGTCATCGGTGTTGTTGTTGTTGTTTTCAGTGAAGAGTTCCTAGGACTGAGGATTTTGGAAGCCTCGTTTACCAGTATGGCTAACAACCACCACCCTGTCTTCAGCAGTGAACCAACCAACATTTATAGCCAAAGGAAACCGAATGGGCAGTGTTGGGCACTGAGTATTGGAAATCTGGTGGTCATTATCCAACATGGGGGCTGTCTTGATATTTTCTCCCACCCTGGGCCCACAGTGCGGGTACGAAGGTGGCTGCCTTCCCATTCCAGCAGTCAGTTAGGCTTTGTCTGGAAATTCAGACTAGACTAGGGGCTACCTGTCAGAACCCCACCAATAGGAAACATACAGCGTCCCTATGGACGCTTCCCAATCCCTAAGAGCCCCTGGATTGGAGACCACCATGGGAAGGGGGTTGCTCACCGCTGAGAAACACAGAAGGCAGTGTGGGGTAGGTGATGGAATCATTGGCCCGCAGCCTTGCTGTGACTTTTGGCAGCTGTGGTACGGATCCAGTTCTCCACCCCACCCTCACTATAGTGCTCTGTGGCTGGAGTGAACCCCATTGCTATTGGGCTGGACCGTACGCCTTGCTTGGGCCGATGGGATATCTTGAAGCAACTGTGGATCAGTCCTGAGTTCAAGCCTTGAGCAGTGTCTGAATTTTCACTCACCCCTCTTGAAATTTCTTTGCCCACCTTTAAAAGAGCATGTCTTAGGTCTTAGGTGGCTACTTGTCCCAGAATGAAAGACAAGGGGAGCAGGCTAAACCCAACCCAAAAAGCCATCCCCAACTGATCTGTGAAACTGAGAAAAAAAGGAGATAAACACTCTTATGAATCCTATAAGACTGTTGGCCTGATGGCAGCAAAGACTAATACATAACTTTGATCATTAATCATAATAAAAATAATAGCTAATAATAAATAGAGGGCACTTACTACGTGGCAGCTTCTACTTGCTCTCATAACAGCCCCATGACACAGGAATGAGCTGCGTGTTATGGGTGAGAAACTGAAGCTCTGAGGAATTAGGGAACTGGCCCCAGGTCACACAACCAGAGACCTGCAGAGCTGGAATCTGATGGCCTCAAAGGCTGGGCTTCTCCCAATCTTCTACCCAAGCACATGATGCAAGTGTCATTTTTCTAGGGCACAAAGACTGCTGTTCTGTCATCTGAATGCAGGTGGGAAAGTAGGAGCATTTTCTGGAATGCCTCTCTCCAGAGACAATGGAGTCAAACCCAGACTTGAGGCTCTGGAAGCCTGGTGGTCCCAGGTTTGCTATCTGTGGTTCTGCAAGAACAGATGAGAGCAGGCTTGCTCCCTACTGCTAGGGTTGACATTTGATTCTCAGAAGCATTTATTGAGCACCTACTACATAGCATATAGAAATGGGGTGGTAAAACACTTGGCTTCCTTCTGCCCCTCGCTCACCCTAGACTCAGGCACCTGCAATTGTTTCGATTCAGGGCTTCATTTCACTAATTCCTGGGGTGCCCTTCTCTCTCTCCCATCTCAATGATCACACTTCTGTTCATCATGAAGGACCTCAATCAAAGGTCACCTTATGGGATGTCTCTTCCTCCTGTGACCTCTGTGTCTTCCAGGACTATTCATCTTGCCAGCTGATCTAGAGGAAGTTCTGTCTTTCCCCAAAGCTCATGAGTTTCCCAAGGATGGAGTCTGTCTCTTGCTGATTATAATCACTTTCCATCTGAACACAGAGCATGATGGGGACACTAGGTAGACGATCTGTTCAGAAATGATGCCTTTACTACCAGAGAGCACTTTTCAATTTACAAACTTCTCGTCAGCTGCAGAGTCAAGTTCAGACCCTGACTGGGACATGGGCTGTTGCTTACCTCTCTGCGGATCTGCCTGATGGTATTACTGGAGGATTCCAGGAAATCATCCACCAAAAGCAGCTAGCAGAACGGTTGGCTCATAGTTAGCCTTCCAAAAATACAGTTGACTTCCATGGCTGGTGTTTTATCATTTATTACACTAGGTTCTGGGGCAATAGATGTTGATTTTTTCCACCTCCTAGGAGTCAGAAAACTTTTTCTCTAAGGGGCCCAAAATAAATATTGCAGGCTTTGTGGGCTATAAGGTGTCTGTCCCTCTACTCCTCTGTGCTTTGGTAGCATGAAAGCAGCCACAGACCATGTGTAAATGAATGTGCATGGCTGTATGCTAATAAAACTTTATTTACATAAAGGGGCATCGGGCCGGATTTGGACCAATGGCTGCAGTTTGCTGACCTTGGCCCCAGGAAATTAGAGGAAGTCAGAGATGGAATGTCCACTGTACCTATTTAAGGTTGCAGTTCTTTAACTTGGATCTCAGGATGTTAGCATCAATTGCAGAGTCACCGGGAGGAAGAACTCTGCAGAGGGGCAGGGGAGGGGGCATTCTTGGCTTGCAAAGTGGAGGACGACATCATAGGGCATCAAAGCATAGGCTTTGGATTCAGACAGACACCTGTCCAGAACCCAACTCCATGACCTGCCATGTGTGACTTTGGGCAAGGAACCCCTCTCTGTTCAGCCTCAATTTCCTTATTTATAAAATGGAAATAATAACAACCTTCATTTCACAGGCTTTGGGGAGGATAAATCCCATCAAGCGCACAGCTACCTTGCCAGAATTTGTAGGAACATCTTCAAAATGCTGAATGGAGCATTACCTAGACTCTGGGCAGCAAGAAGAAAAAAAAAAATCGAAATAGAAAATGCTGACCTTCTATTAGATTCTAGTACATGGAATTTCTCAGCAAGACCTTGTAAACCGCTTAACTTTCGGCAAGGCTGACATTTGGGGGATGATAAACTCAGGTCTTGCTCATAGCCAAGAAGCTTTTTAAAAGAGGACACCAAAGGTCTCAGTGTGGCAATTCCACACCTCTAATCTCGCCCCCAGCAGGTTCAGGCAGAGGATGGGGTCCTGCATGTCTGGGGCTCCAAGACCCACCTTCACCAGGGTCTGGGCACGCTGCCCTCCCCCCTCCCTTCCCCAGTGTAGTGGGCGACGCAGGCGGGAGTCCCAAGGGTGGATACAGTTCTCCTGACAATCCAAAGCGGAGGGAAATTCAGGGAAAAAACACGGCTTAACGCTGGCAAGCAAGAAGATTAAAAAAGACTTCAGAGGGTAAAGAGAAGCTACAAACCCCGATCTGTCATCTACTTCCGTATCAGAATGCTGGGTTTTCTCTTGATTCCAATAAGCTCTTTAAAAAATTCATGAGGTTTTTGTTTCTCTGCTTATTCATTCGAGTCCCCAGGATAAACTCATGAAAAGCGGCTTCTCGTCGTGGGCATCCTGGGGGAAGGTATCATTTGTACAGTTCAGGCTAATAAATTACATAGTGTCAACATCGTCCATCACGAATGTCCCACGGCAATCCCAGGCCCTGTTAATGAGGGGTGGCCAGAGTAAGTAAGCTTTCTCAGGCTTCCTCCTCCTTTCTTTGTTTCCTTGCCTTCCATGTCTGAGGGGCTTCCTGGTGCCCGGGACTGGGGACACAGAAGTAAAAAGGCTATGGAGGGTCACGGTGAGGTGGGAGACAGGAGGATTCAATGGAGAGTCCTTTAAGGCAGTGTGCCAGGTGCAGAAATAGAGAGAGGCAGGGAGGCATCCTCAAGCATCATTTACAAAGTGCTTGCTGTATACTCACAGCTGCTCTGGGGAAGAGGGGAGGGCAGGAAGCAAACTATTAATCCATGCAAAACATCTACCTCATGCCTCCCACTGCCCCCACTTATATTGGACCCAGGAGCCACAGATAGGGCTGACTGGAAAAAGCTGAAACTTTCACCCACAAGGATGCAAAAACTAGAAAAGACCTGATGTTCAACAATAGGGAGCCAGTTATGTAAATGAGGTTACTTAGGGACACATCAGGGAGCCATTAAAGTCATAAGGAAGAAGGTTGAGTTGAACAGAACACCAAAGAAATGCTTAGGAAATAACCCCAGGAGGGGCGCCTGGGTGGTGCAGTGAGCTAAGCATCTGACTCTTGGTTTCAGCTTGAGTCTGTGATCTCAGGGTCAGGAGATGGAGCCAGCATTTGGCTGCCTGGTCAGTGTGGCATCTGCTTGAGATTCTCCCTCCATTTCCCTCTGCCCCTCCTGCTCATGCGCCTGTGCTCTCTCTCTTTAAAATAAATACATCTGTGGCGCCTGGGTAGCTCAGTGGGTTAAAGCCTCTGCCTTTGGCTCAGGTCATGGTCCCAGAGTCCTGGGATGCATCAGGCTCTCTGCTCAGCAGGGAGCCTGCTTTCCTTTCTCTCTCTGCCTGCCTCTCTGCCTGCTTGTGATCTCCGTCTGTCAAATAAATAAATAAATAAATAAATAAATAAATAAATAAATAAATAAATAAAATCTTTAAAATAAAATAAATACATCTTAAAACAACAACAATAACCAACCAACCAACCAAACAAACAAACAAAATACTCCAGGAATGGAAGGTGGATAATCTGTATTTTACCAGAGGAGATCATGGGGGAAAAAAAAGTTCACAACGACCTGGCTGTCCAGGAGAACTGAATCTGGAGGGATAGTATTCTGGTTATTGGGTTAGCTGCTGATGGAAGGATCTAGATCTTTGAAGAGCAGGGTCTCTGATATCGATGTTCGTATCTATAACTATACCTACATTCCTGTATCTCTATTTGTACCTGTACCTATATATGCACATATATCTCTAGCTCTATATGTCAGCATCAATATACCCATCTATAGATTTGTGACTGGGTCCCAGACTCACTGCCTGGTGGAGGGCACATGATAAACGGAAGAGAGAAGAAAAGATGTCTCTGCCATTCGCTCCTACATGCGGGGCCGTGCACAGTATCTTGCATACCGAGGCCAAAGGATCAATACTGGAAGCAGGAAGGAGGGCAGGATGAGCCGGAAGGGAGGACAGGAGGCAAGAGAGAAGAAAGGAAGTAAATGAGAGAAAGAGAAAAAAGGAAAGACAAAGAAAGCGGTAGCAAGGAAGGGAAAGAGAAGAATGACTCTGCTGCTCAGTCGCATCTATTCAAGAAGACGCCTCAGCCAGGACCCAGCTAGGATGGGACACCCACACAACTAAGTCCCTTAAGAAGCTGCTGTTCTTGATGGACCCAGAGCCGGAGCTCCTGGAAGCTGCAGCCAGGGGACTCCCTGGGACTGTCTTGGGTCTCAGGCAGGCTCATGGCAAGGAGCTCAGGGCAGAGCTCCTTGGCCACTCTGTGGCCAGTCTCTGGCTGTCAAATCCCAAAGCCCACCTGGACCTGGCAAGGACCAAAATTTTCCTGTAGGTCTAATGGGGGACAGAGAATGGAGATTACAGAGCACATCTGTGAGCACAGCTTTTTTTTTTTTAATTTATTTTTTATTTATTTTCAGCATAACAGTATTCATTATTTTTTCACCACACCCAGTGCACCATGCAATCCGTGTCCTCTATAATACCCACCACCTGGTACCCTGACCTCCCACCCCCTGAAGTGGCGGGGTGGGAGGTTGGGGTGAGCAAAGCTTTTTAAACTCCCCTTCTGGTTCTCTGTCTTCACCAGATTTGCATTTTACTTTTGGCAACTGCTGTCCTCTCTGCCAGCATTGTCCACTCAGGCTGGTTTCTCTCTGCACCTTGCTTCTCGAAACCTCCTGCTTGCATACCCACTAGCAATAAGGACCAAGCTCCAGCCTCTAGCTGTGCCCACCCTGTGCAGCTTCCCCAGCCTGCCCCAGTTTCTTCTTCAGGGCCCCCAAGTCACTCACGTGTTTTTTCCATCTAGTATCATATGGGAATATGGTGAGTGACATACTCTTTGGTGAACAAGACAGGCTGGAAATTCTGACTTAATCTTCTCAGGCCGGATGACCTCAGACACGCGACACATCTGTTTTTGCCTCTGGATCCATTTTTCCACTTATAAAATGAGGATAGCATGAGCACATGCCCATTCAGATTGCTGGGAGTGTTCAGAGAGTTGATGCATGAAAAATTTTGGAGTGTGGAGAGTGTGCAGTAACCATTGGCCATCAGTACTATGGTTTGTCCACTGGAAAATTCTGTGAGGTCAGGAGGATAAAGACTATGGTTCCAATTTTCTTTCTTTTTTTTTTCTTAAAAGATATCTTTATTTTAAAAAGAGAAAGAGCGTGAACAGGAGGGGCAGAAAGAGAGGGAGTGGGAACAGAGCCTGATGGGGCTTGATCTCAGGACCCTGAGATCACGACCTGAGCTGAATATGGTTCTAATTTTCTAAAGAACAAGCCAAGGACCAGAGTGGTGAGTTGACATGCATGTGGTTGCACAGGATAATCAGCTAAGCCAGAAGTCAAACTTGATTCCTTGAGCCCGAGTTTTCAGATTCCAGCTCAGCTCCTTGAAGTCAAGCCCCAGGAGGCAGGGGCTAGGGAGTGAGTGGGTCCCCATGGCTTGGACCCTGGTTAATCATTCGGAGGAGAGGAGGTTCTCCTTCCTGACTTTAGTTTTCAGCCTTGGCGTGAAATTATGATATGTAGGACATGGGATTGTGCTGCCTTTTAGTACCTGACAATTAAATTTCTTCCAGGCACATCTCCAGAAGGCCCATTTGGCCATTCTCAGCAGAATTGGAATGACCTATTCTAGTCCTTCTGCTTGGGACAAGAAGTTTGGTGCCCTCACGAGCTGTTTCTAATTGCAGCCATTCAAGAATTTCCTTAAAAAATTTTTTTTTTTAATTTTAATGTAATCTCTATACTTAATGTGGGCTCGAACCCACAATCCCAATATCAAGAGTCACATGCTCCACTGACTGAGCCAGCAGGCGCCCCAAGGATTTCCTATATCATTTCTAGTTAGACTGCATGGTGTCCCTCTTTGGAGTACTGTCAACCCCACATTCAAGCAGAGAATTCAAAGGTCATCCCTGATACCCTGCTAGTGTCAGGATTCCCTCTCCCCCATCTGTTATCACCACACTTGGTACTTCAGAGTACAGGGTGGTAGTTAGGAAATTCTGGAATTAGACAGATGCTAGTCCAAAGCTCAGTTGTGACACTGAGTCTGAATTTGGGTAAATTATTTAGCCCCTCTGAGTCTCCATTTCTTCATCTGTCAAGTAGATATTTGGATAATGGAAAGCAGACAAATAATACTTCATAGGGCTGTAGTAATTCAGTGAGATGTATTCACTAGCTTTGGTTATAACAATGCCACATAACAAATACCCCTAAAATCCTGGTGTCACATGACCATCAGCAATCCACAGAAGAAGAAATAGAAGTAGCCAGCACATTCATGCGAAGGCTTCACTGCAATAGGAAACAAAGAAAGTTAACTAAAGAAAACCCAAGAGGTGCCTGGATGGGTCAGGTGGTTGAGCATCCAACTCTTGATTCTGGCTCAAGTCCTGATCTCGGGGTCATGGCATCAAGCCCCAGGTCAAGCTCCATGCTTGGGTGTCTGCTTGGAGTCTGCTTGGGTTCCTCTCACTCCCTCTCCTTCTCTCCCCCACGCTCTTAAATGAATAAACAAAATCTTAAAAAAAAATAAAATAAAAAAGAAAACCCAAGATACTATTCTTCATCTATGCCTAATTGGTAATTTTTAAAACTTTTAGATTGATTTACTTTTTAGAACAGTTTCAGACTGACAGAAAATTGGAGAAGACAGTATAGAGTTCCCATATATCCCCAGTTTTGCCTATTAGTATCATCTTACTTACATTTGAGATGCTGTTGATACACAAGTATTAACTAGAGTTCATATTATATTCAAATTTCCTTACTTGTCACCTAACATTCCTTTTTGAATTCAGAATCCCACCCAAGATAACACATTATGTATATTTGCCATGTGTCTTTAGGTTTCACAGACTTTCCTCATTTTTTTTTTTAAAGATTTTATTTGTTGGGGTGCCTGGGTGGCTCAGTGGGTTAAAGCCAGTGGGTTAAATAAATAAATAATATCTTTTTCTGTTTTTTTTTTAAAGATTTATTTATTTATTATAATAAATAATCTTTTTCTTTTTTTTAAGATTTATTTATTTATTTATTTGACAAAAGGAGATCACAAGTAGGCAGAGAGGCGGGGAAGCAGGCTTCCCGCTGAGCAGAAAGCCTGATACAGGGCTCGATCCCAGGACTCTGGGATCATGACCTGAGCTG
The DNA here is from genome assembly GCF_964662115.1 of Mustela nivalis. Taxonomy (NCBI): domain Eukaryota; kingdom Metazoa; phylum Chordata; class Mammalia; order Carnivora; family Mustelidae; genus Mustela; species Mustela nivalis. The sequence continues at coordinate 95,991 of NW_028135428.1, read as the reverse complement.
AAGGCAGAGGCTTTAACCCACTGAGCCACCCAAGTGCCCCGACTTTACTCATTTTTGATGACCTTGAGAATTTTGAGGTGTACTGCTTAGGTATTTTGTAGAATGTCTCTATTAGTACCAAATAATTTATTTTAAAGTTTTTATTTTTTATTTATTTTCTTGTTTATTTATTTATGTAATCTCTACCCCCAACATGGGGCTTGAACTCACAAACCCAAGGTCAAGAATTGCATGCTTTTCCAACTGAGCCGGGCAAGTGCCCTGTCTGATTTTTTTTTTTTTTTTAAGATTCTATTTATTTGAGAGAGAAAGAGTGAGTGAGCAAGAGAGAGCATGAACTAGGGTGGGGGATGGAAAGGCAGAAGGATGGGGAAGAAACAAGTTCCCTTTGAACAAAAAGCCTGAATGGGGCCCGATCTCAGGCCCCTGAGATGGTGACCTGAGCTGAAGGCAGATGCGTAACTGACTGAGCCACCCAGGTGCCCTTTTTTTTTTTGTTTTATTTGTTGTTGTTGTTTTGTTTTGTTTTGAATGAATTGACTGGGGTTGTAGTTTTTTGGGAGGAAAACCAGAGAGATAAAATGCAATTTTCATCACATCATATCAACGGTTTGTAATATTAACATGACATAGGACCCCTGATAATGGCCTTGATGATCTATCTGGTGAGGTAATGTCTGTCAGGTTTCTCCACTGTCAAGGTACACTTTTGCCCCCTTGCCACACTGAGCACTTTGGAGGGAAGTCCATGCATAGACCCTCTTCAAGGGCAGAATACTTACATTAATTCTTTGTAATTCTTCTGCATGGGATATTTGTCTTTTCTTCTCATTTATTAAGTTACTTAATCATTTAGTTATATGAGTATGGACTCATGGCTGTTTGTTTTATACACTGAGTTATAATCCAATAATTCTTTAATTTTCTTGCTCAAATTGTTCCAGCTTGGGCCACTGGGAGCTTTTCAGTTGGCTTCTATGTTCCTTTGATAAGCTCTAATCAATTTCTTTCTTTCTTTCTTTCTTTTTTTTTTTTTTTTTGGAGCATTCTTACAATTTGATAGTAGAAGATGCTTCAGGCTCATCTTGCGTGTTTATGGTTCTGGTCACTGAGTTGGCTATTTTTTCCAGGGATCCCTGGTTCTTTTTAGGGGGGAATGGTGTTACAATCCAAGACATGGCCATTAAATATTCTTGTTGCTCTTGGGGTATTATTGCTTCTAGGCCTACTCAGTGGACAGAGCAAGGAAATGTAGGCTACTATACTAACCTATGTATGTAAATAAGTGTGGATATAAGTACTTCTATATGTGCCAAGAGGTACATATATTAAACTACACATGAGTTCATACTGATGTCTCCAGGTCTAATCCATTACCCCACGAATCATTCAGCTTCCTCTTGCACATTTTATACTCCAGCAATGGGAAGCCTGGCTCCCACCACACACCATCCGTTTACAGAATTCTTCAATTCCAGAATACACATACAGTGGTCTCAGAATCATTACCCTGGACCCCACGGAGATCAACTTTACCAACTAGAGTACAGTGTTTGTGTGCTGTTCCTTTTGCCTTTAGTCTTAGAGACTGCACATTTCCAAAGTTACTTAGATTGGCACATTTTCCTCCTACCCCCTTTAGTGTTGTTGTTCTGTATATTTGTAATACATGTAGATTCTTCATCACAGTCCTCACAAAACATGGGAGCTGGTGTGGACCTTCATGAGGATGCAGGGCAAGTACAAGGCAACGTCAAGTGAGACTAATGCATTTGGCACGGAAATTAGCTGCAGTGTCTCACATCAACTCCTCTCTCATATTACAGAATTTACCAGGCATCATTTAATTAATTATTTATTTTTTGAGAGAGAGAGAGAGAGAAAGAGAATCTCATACAGGGGCTTGATCTCACAACCTTGAGATCATGACCTGAGCCAAAATCAAGTGTTGGACACTTAACCAACCGAGCCACCCAGACACCCCAGATAATTTATTCCTTCCTCACAATCATCCATGTCCTGGGGATCCAAGGTATATCAGACACGGGTCTAGGTAAGTTTAGGAAGGCACAGAAGGCATGGGCGTAGCTCACATTAAAACCAGGCAGACAATGAAACACAACATGAGAGAGCAGTTCAGAAAACAAAGCCTTCACTTCCAGGAGGGTTTGGAACCCACAGGAAGATCTGGGAAATTTGTGCAAGATGATGTCCAGGAAACTGAAAGGGAAGAGACTACTTGGAGGGGAAAAACATGGGGTGGAGAAAAGTCAGCAGTCCTGTCAATGGTGGCTAGTTTCCTGAGATCCTTTTGTTTCACTTTTCAAATCAGAAACAGCTTTGTCACTTCTATGCCTAGAAAAGGATGTCAAGACATCGGGCTCATAGAAGAACAAACAAACAAATACAAAATGGCTGCCTATATTCCACTGCAGGACAAAAGCACAGTTTACTCCATCAGTCTCACTGGTCAGACATTTAGTTTCTTTTCAAACTTTCACTGTTATAACAGACCCTATAATAAAAATATATATTTGCACTTGTCCAGGTTTTGCCTTAGGATAAATCCCTATTTTTAAGTAGTTAGGTCAAAGAGTGTGTGCATTCTAAGTTTTCAATATAGACTGAAAAATTTCCCTACGTGCACCAGTTTACACATTAAGACACACGAGAAGCCACAGCTGTATTATTGATAGTAATTTCCTGATGTCATTCTTTGTAATCTGCTGGCTCTGGGTGGCAATGCCACAGGATATCATGAGTGACATTATACCAACTTGGCTGTCACCATTCACCTTCATCTTCCTCCCCACATTGAGTTCTGCGGCTCAGACAAAAACTTCCAAAATCCCCCACAAGCCACATTTGGAAATGTCTCCAGACTTTTTCTGTCTTCCCCACTGACAGCTTGAAAGCAGACAGCTTAGCAGTTCAGCCTGAAAGCAGTATGTTCATTTTCTCTTGCAGGTTGGGTACAGAAAAACTGAACTAGAGGCACAGAGGCCTGTGCTGTGATGGAGGGATGACCTAGTCTTTAAGAATATTTCATTGACGTGCCTGGTGTGAACCAGGATTTCTGCAGCTACAGCCCTGGGGTCCCTTCATGCAGATAGATCACTTGAGGCTCCCAGGACAGAGCTCTGCAGAGAGAATTCCCATCACTCTGGACACACACATCACGTCCCAGCCCCTTGGAACCGATATTTCCGTAACTGGGGATGGCAAGCTGGTGGGCAGCCCTGGAATCTTGAGAGAAGGGGCTCGAGGTGGGGTTTAACCAAGACCACTTGTCTCATCTCTAGTTCCAAATCTCCCTATGCTTTGAGTAAAGCAGGGTCATGAAGGAGGAAAAGTGAAGCCCAGAGAAGGGGAGACATTTGCCTGGGACCATACAGCAAGTCAGCCTGCCTAAAAAGCTTTCTGAGCCTGCGTCCTTATCAGACCTGGCTGCCTCCCACGTGGCAGACCCCTAGAAGCATTCTAGATCTCGGTACATGGTGAGACTTGTGCAGCGGCTTGTTTATAAGGCTGCATTACTGAGCTTTTAAAAGTCCAGATGGTTCCAGTTGTGGGGATCTACAGGCCATGAAACTGTCACGCTCACAATGCAGTGTCTCTCTCTCGAGGTAATGATGTCATCTGTTTGCAGAAAAAGGCCCCTTGTCCAGGCTGTCATGAGAGCTGTCGCAGCATGGAGCCGCAGCCGGGGTATGGAGGGCATGTGATGGGTCTGTGCAGAGTCACTCTGCTGGGTCTGCGCTGCGTCCTCCTGCACAACAAGGGCCTGATGTGCTTGGGGAGAGCGGGAATCAGGTACGCGTGCCTCATTCTTTTCCTACGTCTTGTCCCTGAGCAGAACTGCAGCCAATGCTCCTGGCCCTTTCCCAGCGCTGCAGGAATGCCCTCCTCTACTTTTGCCTTCAAAACCAGCTTAGGAGGCACCTGGCTGGCTCAGTGGTTGAGCCTCTGACTCTTGATTTTGGCTCAGGTCATGATCTCACCAGTCCTGGAATCGAGCCCTGTGTACAGTCCAGTGTTCAGTGGGCTCATCTCTCCCTCTGCCTCTCCCTGACTTATGCAGTCTCTCTCTTTCTAAAATAAATAAATCTTTATTTTTTCTTTGTTTAAAATAGATTTTATTTATCCACTTGAAACAGAGAAATACACAGAGAAGGAGAGAGAGAGAGAGAGACCATGAGCAGGAGGAACAGTAGAGGGAGAAACAGACTCCCTGCTGAGCTGGGAGCCTGATGAGGGGCTCCATCCCAGGACCAGTAGGAGATCATGACCTGAGCCCAAGACAGATGCTTAATCATCTGAGCCACCCAGGTGTCCTAAAAAAAAAAAAAAAAAAAAAAAAATCAATCTTTAAACAAACAGACTAACAAACAGATAGACAAACAAACAAAGAAACCAGCTTAGAACTGTGGGTACCAATCCTGCATATGGGGTTTTCTGTCTGATCCAGGACAGGCCATTTCACCCGTCTCATCACATATTTCCTCATCTCTAAGTTGGTGTCAGTAAAAGATCCAGCTCCACAGGTTGTTGCAAAGATTAAGCAAAATAATTTTGAGGAGGGTGAGGGTCTCCTCAAAATGGGAATAAACCTAATCTTAAATGTAGGGTGTGAAAAAGTGACATCATGTTTCCATTCCAGTTGATCCGCCAAGACCCGCGCACCTGGGACCTCCAAAGTCTTCCTCTTAAACGTCCCAGCTGCACCCTTACCACGCTGACTTTTCTTGGGTGGTTCGTGGATCCCAGGGCTGGACATCACAGGGAGAGGCTTCCATAGCAGAGAGTGACTTGCCTCATGTGCCAGAGGACCACCCGGCCCCCAGCGACCAAGCTGAGCTCCCAGATCGCAGCACTCAGCCTCACACTTTTTAGTCCCATTCCCCTTGCCAAGTACCTGGAGTAAATTCTGTAAGGTCAGGAACCCTGTTTGTCTTATTTATATCACTGTGTGGCCAGCATCCAGAACAAGGACTTGGCACACAGTCTCCATTATACGTTGAAGGGATGAACGGGTGGATGGACGGATGGATGGATGGACGGATGGATGGATGGACGGATGGATGGATGGACGGATGGATGGACGGATGGATGGATGGATAGGTGGATGGATGGACGGATGGATGGATGGATGGATGGATGGATGGATGGACGGATGGATGGATGGATGGATGGATAGGTGGATATATGGATGAATGACTGGATGGATGGGTGGAAGCCCGGCAAGCATGGGAGGAAAGAAAGAAGGAAGCAGAGAAGGAAGGAGGGAAAGAAGTAAAGATAACTGGACGGACATACAAGGTGTGAAATATCAGCCCCAAGTCATGCCAGAAACACTTCATAAGTGACCACTTTTAGTGATTTAGCATTTTAGACCATTTAAAACATATATATTTTTTAAATAGAAAAAGTAGGTCAACATCTTTCAAATCATAGTCTAGGAACTTGCTGACTCTGCATGAATTTGCCAGCTTCTCGCTGCCTTACATAATGATCACAATTACACAGGTAAATATGTTTAGAAAACATAGTCTCTATCACATGGATCTGATTTCTGTGCATGCCTCTGGGGAAAAGGTCAAAGGATACCAGAACAGGAATGAAAGCAAACATTTACTGGGTGCCTACTAGGCATCAAATTGGTTTATCAAAATACTACCCCATCAGAGCCTTTCAATTCTGCATGGAGAATAATTTCATGCCTGTTTCTTAGGTGAGGGAACCCAGATGACATGAGGTTTTAGGGCCTGTGGGAGACCACACAGCTGGTAAATGGCAGAGCTGGCTTGGAATTCAGTCCTGCCTGGGAAGAGGAAGAGGGCCTTCTGGAAAGGCAGGAATGGGACGGGTTGACCACTGTCTCAGGACAGTGCTTAGATGTGCTGGCTCATTAATTTCACAGCAATCCTGTAGGAAGGGAACCGTTAGCATCCCCATCTCACAGGTGAGGAAACTGAGTTTCAGAGCTGAACATCACTTCTGAAGTCCTTGATTTAATCCTCAAGAAAGGTTTTCAAGGTCAATCGGATTTCGTGGCAATATGGCCCCAGTGAAGGCAGAAAATGGGCTTGGGGCCCCATGGGCTCGCTCAGTGCCCTAAATTCCTTCATTACACTCTCCTCAGAGTCACGGTGTGTTGATTCTGGTTAAAATGCAAATCGTACCTGGAGGGATAACACAGAAAGCCATTATTGGCCTGGAATAAAGCCAGGTCACATTTGTGTCCAAATTCCATTTTCAATACCTTTGGGTTTCTTTCTAATAACTTTAATTTTTTTTCCCTAAGTAATTCATGTTCATTGTAGAATTTTAGAAAATGCAGAGAGGTTAAAAAAAAAAAGAATAAAGAAAAAAATTGCTCATAATCCCTGTGAGGCAGCCATTTCTTTCCATATTATCTAGTAGCGGTGCTCAAATTTAAAACTATACATTTCTCACTCTCCACACAGCTAATTACCGGCTGATGCCATCTCCACGCTGGTTAGAGGGCGGATGGGGAGAAGCATGTGATCCAGAAATGACCAATCAGAGCACCCCAGCCCTGTCCACAGTGATTGGTTCATGAAAGGAAGACTAATCAAACCCCGGCATAAGCCAATTAGAGTTCTGCCCAGACTTTTCTCTGGATTCCAGATTCCCTGGAATCAGTGGGAGAGTGGTGCTTTTTTTTTTTTTTTTTCAATTGTCCTAAGTTGCAAAGAGGCTGGGACCCGAGATGGCCACTCTTGCCTCAGTCTGTGGAGAGTTTGCCAAAGAATAAAGCCAACTCCACAGAAGAAAGGATAGCTGAGACACATGGAGAGAGAGAGATTGCTGACATTGTCTGAGTACCTGGCTCCAACTACACCTGAAGCCAGTATTTTAATAGAGTTTTTAGTTATTAAATTGAACCATATGCAGCTTCAATATTTGGCAATTTTTGATCCCAAAAAGACAAGTTCCTATCATTCCACTAAATACATGAGACAACAAATCCCCTTTCCCACTTCGGTAAGTTTAAATTGAGTTTCTGATTCTTGCAACTGAAAGAATGCTGTCCAATATACCTGTCATCCAAAGAAAATCAATATTCACATTTCGGTCTCTCTCTTCCCATACTTACTTCTTTGTGTGTGCCTATATCTGTATATGTTTGTGTAATAGAGTATAGCCCAGTTTAATATAATATAATAAACTTGTGATACTTTATTTTTATTTTTTCTTAAGATTTATTTTTTTATTGGGTGGAAGGAGCAGAGGAAGAGAGAGAATCCTGAAGCAGACTCCCTGCTAATCAGGATCCCAACACAGGGTTCAATCCTAGGACCCCAATGTCATGACCTGAGCCAAAATCAAGAATTGAACCCTTAACTGACTGAGCCACCCAGGTGCCTTAATTTGTGACATTTTAATTTAACTTTAATTTAATTTAACTCATCTGTATAAATTCGTTGTTCAGTAACTGCCTTCTCCTACAGACTGAAAGTTAATGTCTGCTGTCCTTCACAGAGAACACAGAGGTAGGACTATACTAGCTGCTCAGTAAACATTTGTTGACTGTATCAATATAGGTATATGCTAAAAAGTGGAATCCAGCACACAGAAGTGATTTGGAGACAAGCCAGTTTGCAGCCAGGTACCTACATCTATTCCATAAAAGTGAGATACACTGTCCCATTAGAGTTGGGTCCACATGCCCAGCAAATCAGTGAAAACTGAACACTTGCATTAAAATTTAAATGGTAAGCCAGCTAAACCTAGCAGGTTAGAAAGAAGACCAGCACCTGCTGAGGAAAATACGTTGTTCAACTTATCAGCCTTTTTAAAAAAAAGATTTTATCACAGGCGTGTGACTCATTACTGCCTCCTCCAGGTGGCATAGGGAAATGCAGGGGAAGAAATGGAATGTAGTTGGTCAAGCCATTAGTCCTGCTACTGCAAGCATCATAGGCTCAGTGATGACCAGAACATGGAGGTGTGCTCTCTCATTGTTGCTGTAGTTCTTGTGACCACTGTATTGTATCCAATATTCCCATCATCAGCACTAAGAGCGGCTGGTGGGAACAGCCAGGCAAGATGCTAAGAGGTTCTTAAGTGTTATCTCATTTCTTATAATATCCTAGGAAATGGATACTTTTAGGGATCCATGTTACAGATCAGGAAGCGGAGTCTCAGCCAGATGAAGACTTTTGCCCAAGGACACATAGTTTGGTAAGGGGCAGAGCTAGGACTTGAACCCAAGGTCTTCTGGCCCTTTCTGCTCTGTTGATTTTCTAGATGATCTAATCCAGCCTTGCCATTATACATGTGAGGACCACAAGGCTCTGAGCAGCAACCCCCCACCCCCAGTTCTGAAGTTGTAGAGGATCCCAAATACCTATTAGGACCTTTACCTGTTTATACTTCCATTTGGTTTTTCAGAAATGATCCTAAGTAGAGGATGGGAGGGGTCCTGATGTGGTGAGGCCCATGTGGGATCGAGCAGAAGATACTGGCTAATGTTTGCATTCTCGGCAAGTACTGACTGGGAGGGTGGCCGGGGCCATCAGTGAAGTCCACATGTTGGAGGCTGGGGGTACATGTGATATTGCTCACCATCGGGCCATCTGTGGTGACAGCAAGCTGAGTCCCTCCAAGCGTCGGCCCCTAAATCAATGGATGAGTAAAGCGTGGTGGACACACACACAAGGGAGTGCCATATGGCAGGCCTAGATGCGGGCATGGCAGCATGGGTGAGTCTTAAAGTCACAGTACCACGAAGACAAGGAGAAACGGGATGCAGCCCACAGCACAGTACCTTTTAGGTAAATAAAAAACACATGCACACAAAACATGTTTCCCAGGAACAGGTACAAATAAAAGGACATCAAACAGGTCAGACTGGCTGCCTGTGGGGTGCACATGGGAGGGATGGATAAGAGTGGGGCATGAGGATCAATGGAAATGAATCAACGAGTAAACAAATGAATGACACATGGGAGATGCTTGCCGACAATAGTGTGAACGTGTCATAAGCCAAGAAACATACATGCCTCGACCTCAGCCCGCGATATTAAAAAAAAATAATAATAAAACTCAAAACAAAATCACCCTACCAGGCTCATGAGCAAAATAAAGTCACAGTGGAAGGAGCCCAGCATTTCTAAGACACGTAAATTATATCAGGTGCTGTGCTAGGGGTGTGTTATCTCATTTGCTCTTCAACTGAATATGGGAGGGAGGTACTGTCTGTTTTATAGATGGGAAAGGTTGAAGAGAGAGGAGAAGCAAGTTGTGTATTCACTGGAAGAAGGTGTTTCTCACCTGGGTTGTCCAAATCCAAACCCATTGGTTTTTGGATGGCCCTGGGGATTCCACACCCTGCATGGTTCACTTTCTGGGAAGGGAGCAGAAAGACATTCTCAGATTAGCTTCAGAGAAAAACTGACAAGTCTATAGGATGGCCCCATTAAAAAAAAAAAAAAAGCGTCATGTGACTTAGCACAGAAAAGGAGCTGTAAGGATCTGAGTCCAGGTGCTAGCAGCACCTGGGAGCAGGGAGGAGTCTTTGCTGGTGGCCCCTTGTTTTTAGCACACCCAGCTGGGCTGACCCACAAGAGGGCTTAATATACTTTCACACGTGGTGGTTCTTTAGATGGGAAGTACAGGCTTTTCTCTAAACCTTTATGTATCATCTGTATGTCTTAGAAGAGCATAAATGGCTTTTGTAATCAAAAAGGAATGAGAAAGTATTTTCTGTTGGAAGGAAAATGTTTGTTTACTATGAATGGGCAGAGGAAATCTGAAGCCAGCACTGTCTTACATTCCTGTCTCCCAGGGTAATGATTACCTGTTTATTTGCAGGGACTCCAACCATCCTTAGAACCCACTGGGAGCATGGTTCAGGGCAGAGGGCTCCAAAGGAAAAAAGCAGCTTTTTCCTAGTGTGATGCTGCGCATTTTCTTTGACAATGAAACCTCTGTTTGCACACCTGCAAAATGGGCATGATGCCAACTATGACATCAAGACAAAATGAGAGACTGCATGGGAGGGGTTTAGTACTAAGCTTAGCACAGAGCAGGGGCTCAACACAAAATAACCTTTTTTTTTTAAGGTCTTATTTTAAAGTAATCTCTACACCCAACATGGGACTTGAACTCAAGACCCCAAGAACAAGCGTTGCCTGCTCTTCTGACTGAGCCAGCCAGGTGCCCCCTTAACAGGTAATCATCTTTTGATGGTGACAGAGGGCCTCAGCTGGCAGAAACAGTGGGGACAGAGGTACTCAGCACAACTGTGCCAGTCCTGTCAGGCTCTTCGTTCAGATTTCTACTTTGAAGGATTCAGAGCCCGAGTGGCTGATTCCTTGTCCTCCCTCAGCCTCCTGGAAAGTAATGCCAGGGAAGCCTTAATTCCTGGATAAAAAGACAATGAAGTATCATTTGGGCCAATTTCATCAGTGGAGCACTCTGGGTGCTCAGGAAAAACTAGAGAATTCCAGCACAGCCCACAGCTTCCAGGCCAGGGACCTGGACCAAGTGATTAGAGGTGAAGAGATGAGAGTCTAGAAGCAGAGAGAGTAGGTGTTGCCTGAGGATGTGACGAACTGTACCCAGACCAAAGCCTGGGAATTAACGGACCCCACACACATCTCTGAGGTTCTGGCAGTAGTTTCTGAGGAAACACACACACACCAGCTCAGGGAACTGTATTTAGAATTTTCTTTCACCTCAATCACATCAGAAATGATACTGCAGATTGTCCTACCACAATTCACCGTCGCTTTCATTCTTGCCTTTAAAGTAATAGGAATATCTCTACCATATTGAGTGAATTCTATTAGCCAGACACTGTGCTGACATCTTTACAGAAATTAGCTCATTTAATCCTCTGAACACCAGGTAGCAATTAGGATTCCGATGGATTGTAAGGACCAGAAATAAAATAACTGTGGCTTAAGAAAGAAAGCTCATTTTTCTCTCGTGCTAAATGAATTTAGAAGTAGTTGGTTCAGAACAGATGTCAATGACTGGATTTCCGTAATTCTTGAGGCTCTGTCATCCTCACCATGTGGCTTTCTCCCCATGGTCCAAAATGGCTGCTTGAGCTCCTGCATCAGAACTACATTCCAGTCAGCAAGCAGGAGGAAGGCACAAAGAAAGTCTCACTTCTCCCTCTTAGGGTTCTTCTAGTCAGGTGCATTTGATGTCTGTTTTTTATATCTCCCCAGCCAGAATTACTCCCATGACTACCCTCCCCAGCCAGAATTACTCCCATGACTACCCTTAGCATAGAGAGTGATGAAAAATAAGGCTTTCACTCTAGGTGAGCATGAGTCCACTTCCAAGTCAGAGGAGGAAATGGGAGAATGGCTATTTGGTAGAGAGAAGACTCTTCTGGCTTTGGCCACAGAGTTAGTAATAATTTTTGCTTCCCAGAAACTGAAATTCAAGGGAGACAAAGGCTCAGAGAAAGGTCAGAGGTCACTCAGATAGTATGTGACAGAACCAGGATCTGAACCAATGCCCGTCTGATGGAGCCACTGGGATCTTTGAAATCTCTGTAAAAAGATATAGGTGGGAAGTTCTGCAAACAACGGAAGCCCACAGAGACACACCTTCAAAATCACAGGCTTCAGACACACCTTCAGATTCGCAAACTCACTGGATTTTATATGCAGAGTTTCAAACCAGAGCCATTTTGACAACTGAATCCAAATCCCCAGGAAACGGTAGTTTCTAGCCAGGGCTGTGACAGAGCCTTAATTTCCACAACCCCAAGAATGTCCTCCTCTGTAGGACCCAGGGAACAGGCTGTGAATTCGGTTTAGAAGGTCCCTTCCTGGCCAGGCTAAACCAGGGAGGAAGGAGGTCAATGCCAGCCGTGAGATCACACCCGGAGGTCCCTCTCTAGGGTGACGGCCGGGTGTTTGGCAGGGGGGCCATTTGTCTCCTGCCCTCTCTGGTTCAGAGGATGTGCAAATAATCATGGTGATTTGAATTGCTGCTCAGAGCAGGGAGATAATGACATCCTGCTGAGGAGTCTGTGAGGAAGGTCGCGTCCAAGGTGAACCCTCCTGTTTTGTGCTGACATTCAGGGCCCACAGCACCTTGATTGTGGTTCCTGCCAGCCAACCATGGGTGCAAATCACCCGGCAGGAGGACAAAGACAAGTAACAATGATTGTAGCAGAGCCCCTTGGCGCTCAAGTTCCTGACTTCCTCCTTACAGCACCTCCCTAAGGGCCACGCATCAGTCCCTGCTTACAGCAGAGAAAACAGAGTCTTTTAAAAATTTTTAAATGTAAATTCCATTTAGTTAACCTATACTGTATGTTAGTTTCAGGGGTAGAATTTAGTGATTCATCAGTTGCAAATAAGACCCAGTGCTCATTATATCACATGCCCTCTTAATGCCCATCAACTGCTTACCCATCTCCCCTCCAGCAACACTCTGTTCTCTATGGCTAGGAGTCACTTACGGTTTGTCTCCCTCTCTGTTTTTATTTTATATTAGTTTTCCTTCCTTTCCCCTATGTTCATCTGTTTTGTTTCTTAAATTCCACATATGAGTGAGATCATATGGTATTGTCTTTCTCTGACTGACTTATTTCGCTTAATGTTATACCCTCTAGTTCCATCCACATCACTGCAAATGGAGAAAACAGAGTCTCAAAGACAAAGTGATACAATCGCTTTGGAAATCTGTTCGTGAGTTTCTAGTAAAGCAATACATAGTCTTCTCATTCTTATCACAGGACCAATTCTTCTCCAAGGTATTTATCCACAAGAAATGAAAACAAAAACACTTGCATGGGACATCCCAAATGTCCCTCAACAAGAGAATGGCAGGGATTGGGGGGGCAGAATTATGAGTCTATACAGGAGAATAGTACTCGGCAATAAAAAGAGATGAACCACAGACGTTCAACAGTGTGGATGAATCTCACAGAAATTATGGAGTATGTACAATAGGAATTCCTGCACCTTAAGTTCAAGGGCAGGCAGAGGTTCCCAATGGTGATAGGAATCAGAGGTGTGTTCACCCCTGGGGTAAGGGTGCTGAGTCAGAAAGGGGACAGGGAAGTTTCTGGAAGGATTTTATAGAAATTGATCGGAGTGATACAAGAGTGTTGCCTTTGGCAAAACTAAAGGAGCCATGGACTTAAAATTTCCACATATTACCATATGTAAATTTTGCTTTGATAGAATCTAGAGAAAAGAATAAAGAGGTGAAGTGATTCGTCCGGTTACACAATGAGAAAATGGACCCAGTTGTGCCATAAACCAAGAGCCAGGCAGAACCAAACACAGAAAGGATGGCTGGCTGCCGCTTTTCCAGGGACTGGGACGATCTCTGTTCAGGGTGCGTGTGTTTCTGAGTGTTCTCCCCGAGTGGGGCTGGGGTGGGGCTGGGGCAGAGATCGATGTGATGGCCACAGTCCTGTCCTGATGAAGTGTTTGACTTGGACAGGGGAGCAGCCACTGCCAGGTCGCATGGGGTGGTGGGCATGGGGGCTAGTGGATGCTGGGGACCAAGTCCTGATTTTCTGGACAAAGGGGCAGCAAAGCCAGAAAGGACTAAGGGAAGAGAGCGACATAATGCAGATGTAAAGAACAGGCCAGGCAAACGACCTGCCATGCGGAAAGAGAGAACGTGGTCCATCTGGGGACAGAGCTGCTTCCAACAGTCCTCCCTAGAGATGGGACAGGCAGTGGTGAAAAATGCCATCCCTAAAAATCATAGAAGGGCCTATGCTTATACACTTACTCTGTGCGAAGCACTCTTTATACATTAACTCATTAAATCCTCACAAGGGCCTTATGCAGTCAATCGTCCCCATTTCAGACAACAGATTTGAGGCTCAGAGTGTAGAAGCCATCTGCCTAGCGTCCCCCAGAGGGTAAGTGGTAGAAACAGGATTTGAGTCCAGGTCAGCTGTGTCTAGCCTCATTACCCGCTGTCACTCTGCTGTCCATCTATTGGGGCAGAGAGGGACTGATCTCAAAGTCCTGCAGTGGCCACTTCAAGATTTCATTCTGCAGCTGACAGGAGCTAGCCCCTCTCTGAGCTTCAGATTCCGTGTCTGAACAATACAGATGTTAACCATGTCCACCTCAAATAGTGACTGCAGAGTGTAAAGCAGCAAACGAGGGGTCTGGCTTGGATGACACCGTCCTGTATGGAAGCTGTCACTATGTGATGGGAAGACCCAGTGAATGGCTACCACGCCAGGACCTGCTACATGCGGGCACTCTGCTAAGAGGTTTGCGTGAATTTCTGCATAAAATGCTCACAGGAGCCTGTGAGTTACAGGCCGTGATTGTCACACACCCCACAGACAAAGGAGGTGAAGGAGAGAGGTCTGTAACGGAATTGATGCCATAAGCAAATACATAATAAAAAACACATAAGCAAGGCTTGAGCCTGGAGCGTCAGGCTTCGCAGGGCGAACCCTGACCTCCCCAGTGCAACAGCCCCATGTGCCTGGTGAGCGCAGATGGTCACGGCTGATTGGAGGTGAGCTAGGCATGTTGAAAACACACAAGGTCCTGAAGACTTTGTTTCTAATATTGTACATAATTTTTCCTATTGATAATGTGTTGACATGATAACCTTTAGATGTACTGGGTTAAAACAAGAGATTATTGGGGCGCCTGGGTGGCTCAGTGGTTTGGGCTGCTCCCTTCGGCTCGGGTCATGATCTCAGGGTCCTGGGATCGAGCCCCGCATCGGGCTCTCTGCTCCGCAAGAAGCCTGCTTCCCTCTTTCTCTCTCTCTGCCTGCCTCTCTACCTACTTGTGATCTCTGTCTGTCAAATAAATAAATAAAATCTTTAAAAAAAAAATAAATAAGAGATTATTAAAATTAATTTCAACTGTTTCTTCTTACTTTTTTTTTTTTTTGAATGTGGCTTCTAGAAAATTATAAATCACCTGCAAAGTGTGCACTAGGTGTCTTTGGGATGGTGCTACCCTAACCACTGTACTACGTGGCTCCCAGAGGATGGGGTGAGCCACGAGGCTTGCCACCCAGCCCTTCTGCATAGTCCTTCTGATGTTGCTGTACTTGAGCTTCAGCCAGTGAGCCAGTGAGCTGATTACCTTGTCCCTCACGCCTTAGTGAGTGAGTGAGTGTGTGTGTGTGTGTGTGTGTGTACGCACGTGCACACTCACGTGCAGGCAAACGTGTGTCCTCTTCAAAGTCACTTCCCGCTGGGCTCCTTCTTCACCACGGTTAACATCACAGCCTCTCACTGAGGGTGGGAGAGGGCAGAGAGCCCCCCCACCCCGGGCCCCCGTGCAAACACAGAATCTCCACCCTCCGCTCCCACTCCTGCCGGCCGCTCCCTCTGATGGCCCACCAGCCCTGCATTTCCAGGGTCTGGCCCCCGGCAAGGTTATTGAAGCCGAGATTGGTTGTCCTCCCTCTCCCAGGGAAAATAAAAATATTCTAATTAAAGCTGGGAAGGCCCTGGGAACAATAGGGCTGGCGCCAGGCTGATGGATATAATTCAATTTGCAGCGTGAAGAGCAGGACTCTGGGCTCTCGCCATTACCATGTGGATTGTGGAGCGGACTTGATTCAGAAGTAAATTTAGTGAATGCAGGCCAGCCAGAGTGGCGGTGGAGGTAGGGGACTTGCGTCCTGTTCTATCCGCAGTCAGGGAACAGGCCAGGCCATGGGGTGCGGAGGCTCAGGTACACCTGGCTCCTCCAAACTTCAGCTTCCACATCTGGAAACAGGGGATAATTTTGGTACCCCACCTGCTCGGTCTTCATGAAGACCGAGGAGGGCAACTTAGGCAAAGGGCTTGGTTCAGGGCCTGGCACAGAGTAAGCGCTCAGTGAAACAGGGCAGTTCTCTTTCTCTCTCTCTTTCTCTTTATAATGGGGTCGGGAGGGGCAGAGATAGAGAATCCCAAGCAGACTCCTCGGCTCAGCACAGAGCTGGACATGGGGCTCGATCTCATGACCCCAAAATCATGACCTGAGCCAAATCAAGAGTCTCACACTTAACCCACTAAGCCACCCAGGTGTCCTGGGGCCACTCTCTATTATTTTTGCTCCTTTCCCCCATGGTGACATTGGACATCACCAATTGTCATGTTCTCAGCAGGCATCTAATCCTACAGACAGGCCCCTGGTTCCAGGGGCGATGCCCTGGGAAGGCAGTGAGCGGAGGAGGGGGAGAAGCGAGAGAAAGGCTCCTGTGTTGGTCTGTGGTCATACCTAAAAATAGCCATCACAATTAAATGGGAAAATATTATTATACTAACAGCTGGCTACTGAAGTAGGGTCGGGAATAGAAGGTAAAGTTGCAAAGGGCTGGTGTCAGATCTACAGCTTTTTTTCCCCTCGGGGCAGAGGGTAGGAAAGTGAGATTAGGAGAGCCTGAAGAGATGGGAGACAGAGGAGACACAGCCAGATGGGGAGGGTTGGAGTTGAGTGAGGGAAAGGGGGCTTGAATCACCCCCATCACCACCACCAAACCCAAAAAGTGTTGATCCAGGGATGTTTGAAAAATCCTCATGCCTAGTGTTCCATTTGGAAGCTGTTCTCACTAAAGCAATGTTGACCTTGACTGTCTTCTACTCCGCCCCTGAAATCTGTGGAAAATTTACTATCCTCACAAATGGTGGGTTCCTTCCTTCCTTCTTCCTTCTTTCTTTTTCTTTTCTTCCCCTCTTTTCTTTTCTTTTTCTTTTCTTTCCTTTCCTTTCCTCTTTCTTTCTTTCTTTCTTTCTTTCTTTCTTTCTTTCTTTCTTTCTTTCTTCTTTTTTTCTTTCTTTCTTACATAGAACTCAAGCAGGAAGCGGAGTTTCACCTCCAGAGGGATGTGGGACTACCAAGTGTGGAGGTAAGAACAGTAAGCACCTGAATCCTTCTGAGAACTGGCAAAAATCTTGAAGGAAGCTTTGAACTTCTCAGGCTGCTGCTGAGCTAGCATTGTATTAGGTATTGTATTATTGTATTATGTTATAATATAATACATTGTATTATAACTTCCACTTAAATACCACCCCCCCAGTCCTTCTGGCAAAGCAGACTGCCAGAGAGTTGGGGTCCTTCCTCTCTGTTGGTATCAGCTCTGTAACAAAAAAGCAGATTGAATTTAGCTCAAAAGCAAAGGGAGGGTAAATTGGAGAGTTACTGCAAGCTCACAGAATTGAAATATGAGATAAACAACAGGCCACAGAAAGGCCAGTAAGCGGGGCAGTCCCAGGGACCTTAGCAGCAAGAATAGTGGGCTGCCTCAAAGGACAAATAAATCCATTCCTTTTGTCCCTGGAGCATCTGCTCAAGATTCAAATCCCCAAGAAAGGGCCTCGGACTGGCCTACCTCAAGTTACTTGGCTACTCCAGCATCCGAGGGATAGGGCTCAGTGACATGACATGGTGGGGGTCGGGGAGGGACAGATAATTCCCTAAAGAAAGGGGATGGTGCTGTTCTCAGAATAATCAGAGATGGGATACGGGGTTCAAGTACGTGTGCACACACACTCACACACACATTCTACCCCCTGCCTGCCCAGCATCCATCCTCCTTCCCATATGTACAAATTTTAAGTCACCTTCCTCACCTGATGCAATTCTTCCACCTGCAGCTACAAACATGCGCACCCCTACTCAATGACAAAAGGGCAAATGAAACAGCCCGTTCATCTGGAAATGCCACTTTCTGGAATAAGAGTCACAATTTCAGGAAATCTGTAAGAATGTTCAGGTAGGAGGTAAGGGGGAGAAGGTTGGGGGCCGCTCTCCGATGAGAATTACCCAACCCGTAGTCAGCCCATAGGAAGACTGCAGCTCTGGGGAAGATGGGGGTCCTCAGGCCATGTATGGGGGCCACTTGCTCCTCAGTATTTTTGGCTCTCAGAGTGGTTACATCAGAGAGGAAGCCATGCCACCCAGTGGGTCTTTCCAGCCCTTGGAAGACACTATGTGGGGCACTTGGAACTGGCTGAGGAGGAATTTTGCTTGAGTTCACAAATTCCTCCTTGCTCCTGTGTCTTGGCATGCTCCTGGTCCTAAAGGAAGCAAGTGCACAGGAGCAAGTAGAGACTGGGAGTAAAGAATATTGGCGTGAGGTAGAACTAGCTTCGAGTCCTCGCTCTTCTTGCTGGTCACACAGCTTCGGCCCTCAGTCTCCTCAACTGTGAAATGGGTCGATGTCTCTCTCAGAGTGTCACTCTGATGAGTAAGGGAGCTAACTCATGTACTTGTAATAGTGTCTGGTAAAGGCTCCCTACATAGTAACTCTGATTTTTCTCTCTTTCTGCCTGGCGAGGAAGCTGAGACTCAGAGAAAGATGGAATTTGTCCATGGGACTGTGGAGGTCATCAGATTTCATGAAGCAAAAATATAAGAGGGAAAGGAAGCAACAGACCAGTGTCATTCAACAGAGAAATAATGAGAGTCACATATATAACTTTAGATTTTCTTATAGCCACATTAAAAAAACTAAAAAGGAACAGGTGAAATTAATCTGATGAACATATTTTTGGGGCACCTGGGTGGTTCAGCCATTAAGCATCTGCCTTCGGCTCAGGTCATGATCCCCGTGTCCTGGGATTGAATCCTGCATCGGGCTCCCTGCTCCGAGGGAAGCCTGCTTCTCCCTCTTCCACTCCTCCTGCTTGTGTCTCACTGTGTCTTTCTTTCAAAGAAATAAATAAAACATTTTTAAAAAAAGAATATTTTTACTTAACCCCAGTATATTGCAGATAATATCATTTCAACATGGGACCCATAGAAAAAGTTACTGAGAAGTTTTCCACTCGTTCTTTTCTGGTAGTCACATTAAAAAACCTAAAAAGCATTTGCCATTAGTTTTCTAGTATATTTTATTTAATCAGATAGATCTAAAGTGTTGTTATTATTATTTCAACACATCATCCATATGAAAAAGCAATAAGGAGTTACTGTCCATTCTTATTATCAAACACCTTGAAACCCACTGTGTACTTTTATATTTGCCACGTGTCTCAATTTGGACCTGCTGCATGTCAAGGTCTGGGCCATGGTAGGTCGTCTGCATCTCCTTCATTGAAACTTCCCAGGAGCCCTGTGAGGTATTAATAGACCCATCTCCCAGATGAGAAAATGGTCCCTGAGGTCAAGTGACTTGCCTAAACTCATACAGTCAGAAAAAGAGCAGAGCCGGGTTTGGGGCTGTCTGATCTGTTCCGATATAACCCTTCTGGGACTTCTGGAGCCCCAGTGCCTGCCTCCCGATTGCCCATCCCCAAACTATCGATTACCACCATGATTTATGACCCTCCGGCCAGGCAGTCCTGGAGATGGAAGTAATTTGTTTCTGACAGAGGAGGCGTGCCTGGACACCTGCACCTCCCCATTCTGCCTCGGCTTCCAGCCCAGACGATCGATCGATTCCCTGCTAGTCAATGGTGCCGAGGAGTAACCTACGGCGGCAGTTAGATTCGCTTAATCAGGCACTTGCTCAGAGCAGCCCATCTGACAATTTTATTGGGCTGAGAGCGTCATATTTCAGTTTCTGTTTCCGCCCGGGGCTTTGGTTCCTAGATCAGCCAGGGTTGGGTCTGTTGCTTTTTGTATTACAGCAGAGTCTGCGCTCCTTCCCTGGAAGAGTAAACCTACCGGCTGGAGTATAATCGATCCTCTGACCTGGAAGGGGTCACCTGGCATCCCACCGGCATTTAAGGAGAAAAATCTGTGAGCTCAGCTCTCAGTGACAGTGTTACTGACAATAACACCAGTCGCTATAACAACAGTAATACTTAACATTTATTTAGCCCTTACTGTGTTCCAGGGACGGTTCTAGCGTGTTGCACACAGACACACAGTATGGTAGTGTTCACTGGAAAGCAAAGGGAGGCTTAGGAAGGTGAAGGGGCTTACGCAAGACCACAGAGCTGGAGAGGGATTTGAAATCTAATCTCAAGCAGTCTGGTGTTTTCAAGAGTTTGGTGAAGTGGCAAGATATATACCCCCCCCCCCCAAAAAAAAAAGTGTGATGAGTAATAGAAAAGAGAAAGCAACAGGGTCTACTATTTCTGGACCAACAATTATAGTATCACAGCAAATACTTACTGGAAAGATTATGAAGCGCCAGCCTCTGTTATAAGAGCTCCACATACCATATCTCATTAAAGCTCTACAAAACTTTGAAGTAGGGACTATTAGCACCTTATTTTACAGATGGGGAAACTGACAAAGAGGTCAGATGGTTTGGCCAAGGTCATGATGATGTAACCGCAGTGAATGGACAGAGGATCCTGCTGTGATGTTTACCTATATATTTGGCTTGTTTCTGATCCCTGGGCTATCCACCCCAAGGCTGTAAGGTAAGGCTGACACCCCAAGAGAGACGTCTGAGTGGGAAGAAACTGGCATTGAACTGGGCACTCCCAACTGACACAGCTTGAGTAGTGATGACATTTTAGGATCCATGAGGAAATATTTCATTGGATTCTCAAAAAAATATCTGCTTTAAAGGGTTATTTGGAGGAAGAAGAGGGGTTTGCCTGTCAATGGAAAGCACTGAATAAAGCAGTAAAGAGGCTGTGGGACCTGGAGCCAGACCTGGGTTCAAATCCTGTCACTGTCACCAAATAGTCACATGAACATGGGCATGTCAGTTACCATTCCTAAGCCACGCCTCCTCCTCTCTCGCATGGGGGTCAGAATGGCACTGAGTTCATAGGGTTGTTGTTGTAGGATGTGCTATAAAATGATGTGCTGTGGACTGGATGTGTCCCCCACCTCCAAACTCATATGTTGAAATCCCAAACCCGATAAGATGATATTTGCAAATGGGAGCCTTAGGGAGGTAAGGAGGTCATGACAGTGGAGTCTTTGTGATGGGCTTAGAGCCCCTATGTGAACAGAGAAGAGCAGAGAGCTTGCTTCTTCTCACTCTCTCCACCATCTGAGGACACAGCAAGAAGGCAGTTGTCCCTAAAGTAGGGAGCAGGTCCTTAACAGACATTATACCTGCTGGCACCTTGATCTTGCACTTCCCAGCCTCCAGAACTGTGAGACATAAGTGCTTGCTGTTTAAACTGCCCAGTCTCTGGTATTTGTTATAACAGCCTGAGCTGACTGAGACAGGATGAAATGAGACCGTGTGTATGAAGTTCTTAGAAGCATAGCATGTAGTTGGCTCTCAGTGAATGTTAGCAGCTGCTATAAAGTCAGTCTCCACCCCTCCCATCCTCTTCTCCTGACTTCCAATTGGGACTTCTCTAAAATGTAATATTAAAAACCACTTAAGCCTCCACTTTACCATTTGCCTGCACAGCCCTCTTTGCAAGTGTCATTTCTAACAAAGCAGGGTCTGAACCAATGGGACCCCACAAGACCCTTCCAGCCTAACGTAAAGGGGACATTTCTAGAATAGCTTAGAACCTCCCCTCTCACTGGCCCTCTGGCCCTCTGCCCTTGACTCACATTCTCCAGTCCCCACGGCTTCTTGAACCCAGTCCATCTGCAGCCAAATGGGAATGAAGGGTGCCCAAAGGAAATTTTCCAGAAGAAACCTCAGGCTGGGGCACCTGGGTGGTTCAGTGGGTTAAGTGGCTACCTTCAGCTCAGGTCATGATCCCAGGGTCCTGGGATCAGGCCCCACATTGGGCTCCCTGCTCGGTGGAGAGCCTGCTTCTCCTTCTCCCTCTGCCTGCTGTTCTGCCTACTTGTGCTCTCTCTATCTCTCTGTCAAATAAATAAATCAAATCTTTAAAAAAAAATGAAAAAAGAAAGAAACCTCAGGCTAAGACCCAATTGAGAAACACCTGCTGTCATGGATACCTGTAACAGCCGCACATTTCCTGCTCTGAGCCCTTTCCCTACAAGTGCTCATTTAAGTCATCACAGCCCCCTCTGTGGTGGGTGATATTATTACCCTCATTTTCCAGTTGGAAGCTACAACTCAGAGAAATGAACTTGCCTGAAATCACACACAGCCAAAAAGCAGCAGAGGCAGGATATCAGCCCCAGAATCCACATTCTTGACTGCTATGCTCTGTTGCCTCCTTCCCCCAGGGCAAGGGTTCTATTCTGTACACAAGCATGAGTTTTTAGAAGAACCCATGGCCAAATGGATTTTTAACCCCGATCTATTATAAAGAACAATCCAGCAGGAAGAAACTGGCAAAGAGGCTGCCGCAGGAGGGAAAGGGAAGACCCCCACCCCATTACAAAAATCACAATGGGATGTCTGTATACGGAGGACATGGGAGTAAGGAGGGCACCTCAAGACTAAATAATCAGGGGGCTCTGGGTGGCTGAGTGGGTTAAGCCTTTGCCTTCAGCTCATGATTCTAGAGTCCTGGGATTGAGCCCTGCATCGGGCTCTCTGCTCAGCGAGAGCCTGCTCCCCCCCCCCCCCGCCTACTTCTGCCTACTTGTGATTTCTCTCTCTGTCAAATAAATAAATAAATAATCTATAAAAAACACTAAATAATCAGTTTGAAATAACCTTTTTTTTTTTTTTTTTTTTTTTAAAGATTTTATTTATTTATTTGACAGAGAGAAATCACAAGTGGGCAGAGAGGCAGAGAGAGGGAGAGAGGAGGAAGCAGGCTCCCTGCTGAGCAGAGAGAGCCTGATGCGGGACTCGATCCCAGGACCCCGAGATCATGACCTGAGCCGAAGGCAGCGGCTTAACCCACTGAGCCACCCAGGCGCCCCTGAAATAACCTTTTTTTAAGTGCCTCATGTGATGGGCTAAAGCCTCGTGAAGTAGCATCATGTTCTGGGTATTTATTAAAGTCATTATTCCGTATTACATGTCCCCACAGTACCTCCTCTCTGCCCTGATTCAGGCAGCAAGTGGCTGGCAAGGCATCTCTGCCTGAGAAAGAAGAGTTGACACAGAAGAGTAGACCTAATATAGCAGTCAGGTTCCTGACTTGAGAGCCTTCACAAATTTCTCCTGACTCAGAATCCCTGGAGATGTGACCCAGGCAAAGCGGCAGGGTTTATGAAGTTTCCCAGGTGATTCTTGTGCATGCTCAAGTTTGAGAAGCTCTCCTGGGCTGCTGCCAAAGTATCTGGAAGAATGTTTAGTAAGGACAAGATGTCCTAGTTTTTGAAAAGCTCTGCGGGGATCAAGAAAGAAGAGAGTCAAGGAGAACCCAAGAGCTCAGATTGTGTTAGGACCCTGAGAAGGAGCTCTACTCCTTGCCCACCATCCCCCCAGGTAGGCTGGAGCACCTGAAAGCAGCAGGCTCCTGACACCCCTCCCTTGGGTGTCACCTGCAGACGGGGCTGGGGGGGGTGGGGAGGTAGGTAAGAGCTGCATTCTTGGTGCCCAGCCTGGAATGGGTCTGAGCATGTAAACCTGAGATGCGCTCCCACCCCCACCGAGGTTCCTGTGCCCAAAGCATGGCATCCAAGCAGAAGAATCCAGGTGTCAAAGCAGGTCCTGGAGATGGTTTCATAATCCTAGAGTGGTGTGAATGTAGCAGAAGAGCTCTTGCGGGCCAAGCAGGGTGTCCAAGATCCAGACTCATTTGTCAATGACTCGGATGGGCAGATGCACCAAGAACACAAAGGTGAGGATGTTGCAGCTGTTGCCAGAGGGAACAGATGAGAACAGAAGGATCTGATCCCCATCTCACTGCCACACTTGGGTACATCGTATGCTCCCCAAGGTAACCCCAATGAGACCAAGTCTAGATTTCTGCTTGAGACAGCATGGGATTTGTAACACCTGCTCCTGGTGCCTACTTACCTCCCTCGGATCCCTTCCATTTTTATGCACATACTCTTCCAGGTGTTGGATTTTCTATGGCCAGCACTTATGTCTCTATATGGTGGGGCTGCCCTGGGGCTTCCAGATCCCCCTTGGCCCTGCCCATCTAGAGAACCCAAAGTGCCTGTGCATTCACAGCTCCCGGGGGAAAGCCTTTAACTAATACTTGGCAGGGGCAAAGAGAAGGAGAGAAATACCTTCAATTTGAGGTGCCGGGGTGGCTCAGTGAGTTAAGCATCTGATTCTTGATTTCAGCTCAGGTCATGATTGCCAGATTGAGCCCTGCATGGGGCCCCATGCTCAGCTCGGAGTCTGCTTGAGATTTTTCCCCCTCCCTCTCCCACCGCCTCTACTCCTCTTCCCCACTCACATGTGCATGCTCTCTCTCTCAAATAAATAAATAAAATCTTTTTTTAAAAAAAAATCTTCAACATGTGTGCCCCCAGTCTGGAACATTCTAATGTGTGGTTGTCACTGTCCCCAGCACCTTGCAGTTCTGAGCAGAGACTGTCCTCCATGAGACCTGGCTTAACACGCCCTTCCCTTGGGGCTCTCACTTGCCTTCACCTTTGTCATATTTTCCTGAGACACTTTTACCTGAAGACACTTTTACCTTCTAAGTCACTTTTAGCTGAATCTTCCCCTTAAGGTATGTTTCTGAGAAATCGAATGTAAAACAGGAAGAGCTCAAACTAAAACCAAATCTGGTTATAGGGAAAAAAAATGTAAGTCCATTTTTGTGCCTGCCTGAGTTTACAGACTGAGATTTATAAGACTCTACCTGTTAATGAATATCATTATAAAAGGAACTTCTTTTCAGCACTCACACATTTCCGTGAACCATCTCACTAAATCCAAAAGTAGGAAACCCATCCTTGTGCCCATTTTGCAGATTTCAAGAGGTACAAAAACTCTTGGTTTGAAGGCTACAAATAAAGCTGGAGGCCTGCCCAAACCACAGACTCTCTATACTTGGGTCTGGCCCCAGTCTCATGCTCTGAGCAGAAATATTTAGGAAATTCAGAGACATAGTCACTAAGCCAGGGGCCCTGAGCTCCTGCTATAAGATGCAGGTCTGGGCCTGGAGAAGCGACAGAAACAGACCTCACAGACTCCCTTCGTCACAGAAGGGGCAGAGCACAGGCTCAGGGTATACAGACCCTGAGTGGGTTTAAATCCCAGCATTAACAGCTTCTTGTTCTGGGACCTTGGGTAGGTCCTGTGAGCCATCTCTGAAGTCCTGTTTACTCACTTGTAAAGCGGGGTTAGTAATTATTTTTAAAAATTATATAAAATCAGCTAGTGATTCAGGGAACAGGATATGGATTCCTAACAGCTGTGGTCTTAATAAGCCCCTGACAAAGTGTGCTGATGGCTACAATTTACTTCGAAATGTATCAGAAAAACAAGAAGCTTGGGGGTTGATAGAGAAATAAGTGATAAAACAAGAAAAATAAAATATTAAATGGTAGGATCTTTGTGATGGATAAAATTCTTTCAACTCTGCCATAGGTTTGAAACTTTCCATAATAAACTATTGGGATGAAACTCTCCCAAGGAGTGGTTCCTTTATCTTTTTTTCTTTAAGTTTCTTTCTTTCTTTTTTTCTTTTTTTTTTCTTTTCTTTTCTTTTTTTTTTTTTTTTTGACGGAGAGAGAGATCACAAGTAGGCAGAGAGGCAGGAGGGCGGGGTGGGGTGGGGAGCAGGCTCCCTGCTGAGCAGAGAGCCCGATGTGGGGCTCAATCCCAGGACCCTGAGATCATGACATGAGCTGAAGGCAGAGGCTCAACCCAGTGAGCCACCCAGGTGCCCCAAGGGGTTCCTTTCTGATGTGAAATGTTCCTGTGTGCTGCTTTATAAGTCACTTTGATGCCCAGAGCTGGCAAGAGAGGCAAGGCAAGGGCCTGGAAACTTGGTTAGTTTTCCAAGGTCCCCTATCTTGGTCATTTAATTAAGCCTTCAGTTTGTATTTTCTTTTTGTTTGGGAGTTCCCAAGAGAGCATGTCCCCAATGAGGTGCTTAGCTGCAGAAGCATGCTGGATTTGATGGCAAGAGAGTGGGAGCAGGGCTAGAGCTACCTGGGGAGAGAAGAGATGGATGTCTCTGGGCCCAAGATGATCACAGACACCAAATGTAACTTCACTGCGGGGCCCATGATACTTTCCAGTGCTTCAGAAACCACTCCCATTCATCACCCTTTATGCTTCTGATTCATCTTGCAGGCAAGACAAGTTGTTTTACGCTGAAACAAGAAGGATTCCTTTCATATAGCCTTCTGAGTCAGTGGGCTATTTATTCTCTGTTTCCAAAGGCTTCTGTCAGTTCATGCTGGATCTACCCAGGTTTTTTCTAAGTGCCTTCCTCCAGCAGACAAAGCTATGAGCGGCTACAAACTTCATGGGTAATGCACCCAGACTCAGAGAGATGACCACACCATAGCAAAACAACAGGGGTCAGCGTTAACAAGCTACTTTTTCATCAGGGGTATCCAGAAAGTGACAAGAGGATGCTGGGTATCAGTCAAGAGCCTTGGGGTAGAGAACCAGCTTTTCTTCTGAAGTTTATTTTTTCCCTTTTTTATGATATAAAAATTAACCTGACTTTTTGGTGGCAGTTCAGTGCCCAACACGGCCAACCCAGCCACTATCTTTAGCATACAGCCTGACCTATAGTATAGACTCAATAAATTTCTGAATGAATAAATGAGTGGACAATGTAGAAAAATCCATTTGCCTTCATGGATTAATAATATAATATTAGGCATCATTTATTGAGTGAATTGTGTGCCAAATGATGGATGATTGTTGGTGAAAATGGTGTTCATTATTCCCCTCCTTATAGCTATACTTCATGGTGATGTGTCTTTGCATCTTTTCCCATCAAGAAGAGGGAGTTTCTTTTCCTGTTCCTGCATCTTGATTGGCCTTGTGACTTGTCTGGGTCAAAAGAATGGGGTAAAAGTGATTTGGGGTGCTAGTTCCGATCCTAAGCCCCAAAAGGCCTTGTGCATGTTCCGCCACTCTCTTGGAACCCTGTCCCTGACCAGATGGAGGATTAGAAATTAAATAGAGCAGAGACAAGATGGGCCAGCTGGGACTGTCCTAGAGCAGCCAGCTCCCCCATCAACACAACACAACCCAGCAACCTCCTGCAATGAATGGCCCGAGGAAGCCAAGATCATCTGAGATTAGAACCATGCAAGTGAACCCAGCCCAAACCTGGAGCTAAACTAGTCATTGTTCTATGATCTAAGTGTTATTCTAAGACACTAAGTGTTACAGTTGTTGTTCTCACAGCAAAAGCTGAATGATATTCAAAACTGTATTATGCACAGAATATCCTCTAGCTCTTACAATAATCCTCTGAAGTAGGCACGATGGATAGTTATCTGTCTTCCAAAATGCATTCTCTCCTTATCCCAAAGCAAAAGATTTAGCTAGAACAGAGCTGCCCAGCTGGGTCTAATTCCTCAGCTCCTCTAGCAGGTGTGAGTGGTAATGTGAGTTCTTGCCAAGAATTGGAAGAGTAGAAATGATGTTGTAAGTGCTACCTCAATTGCTGGAGATAAAATCTTTAGCCTTAGAAATCTGCTCTTATCCCCTTCCTGCTGGCTGGACTGGGGATAACTAGAGCGACCCTGTGTGAGAGGAAGCAGAGCCCGCCATCTTGAATTCTTGAATCACTCGGCAGAGACATGGCTGTGGATTGTTACACAAGCAAGAAAGAAACTTCTGGCTTGGAGCCACTGTGCCACAGAAGCTGCTTGTTGGCCTTGCTTGTTGGCAGCTGGTGTTGGCCTAGTGACAGAGAAATTATTATTTCCATTTGACAGGGGAAGAAGTGGAGGCTTGGAGGGGGTAACATGAATGGACATGTACAATTGCACTGTCCAGGACAGCAGCCACTAGCCACATGTTGCTATTAAGTTTAAATTAATTAAAATCAAGATAAGTTAAAAATCCAGTTCCTTGGTGGTATGAAGCACACTTCAAGCCCTCAAGAGCCACAGGTGACTGATGGCTACTTTGGACAGCACGGGTGTAGAAGACTCCATTGACACAGAATGTTCTCTCGGGTTGTCCTGGTTTAGAAGGCAGAGCTGTGATTCTAAGTGGAGTCTGCATGGCTCCAGCGCTTTGCTTGTCTGCCTGCCTCCTACCATGCAGAGTGCTTTTCAAGAGTTGGTCCCCTGGTGCATGTTCATGTTTATTTACAGATCATTATTATCTATCTGTCAGAGAGGCTAGGAGGGAGGAGGGGAGAGGAGACACAATTAAAGGGTGAGGACAGCTGGCAAAAGGATCAATAAAAAAAAGAAGTCAACTCTGAAATGTTCACAGGGAGTCATTACAAAAATATCACTTGATTTGCCAACCTTGGCTATGAAACGATTTAGATGTCTGCATCTCTACCCAAACCATTAAAGCAGGGTGACGTGCCCTGGACAGGATGAACTGTCCCTTTCTTTGCACCCACTGTGAAAGGGACTCATATTGATCTGTCTAGGATGGTTATGGTTAGTGAGGGCCTGATGAATCATGGCAGTGGTATTCGTGGGCACTGCTAGACATATTCACCACACTGCTCTAGTTGGTGAGATTAAGCTGTAATCAAGGCACAGTCAGATTTCATCCTGCAAAGATCACCTTGAAAGCATCCGTATGATGGATTTCAGGGGCAAGATGGGGGGCTGGATGACGGGTTGAGCGACTAAGCAGTGGTCCACATCAGAGACAGTCCAGATGGTGGCTTGGACTAAGGGAATAGGAACAGAAAGGAAGTGAAGAGGGCAGTTTGGAAAGATCTTGAAAGAGACAGGCACGGCAGATGGAGGGATATGGAAATTCCAATGGGGAGAGGAGAATCCTTAACTTGGTGCCCAGTCGTAGACCCTGAGACAAAGATTCAAGAGTGACAATCTCATTTAGGAAGTGAAGATGGAGGAGTCGGGAGATAAGAATGGGAGAGGAAGCAGCCAGTAAGGATCCAGTTAGCTACCACTGAAGACAAAAGCCACTTAGTCCTGCTGGGGAGCTCTAGGGATAGTGTGGACCGTGACTGCCCACTCCCTTGCCCACTCAGGCTGCAAGGGAGCTGGGGTATTTATACACCAGCTCCTGCCAGGATCAGCTGAGGACTGCTTCTGGACGGTGGGCTCATTCTCCAGCTCATCTGAGCCCCCATATAGATGACAGAGAAGCCCTCACGCCACAGACTGCAGGTGTCAGCAGATGAAGTCTGTTTGGTGTACTCGGAAGGGTCAGGATGAGAGCTATGCTCAGGGCATGCGTCTGCCCCTGGTCCTATGCAGCTCAGGCTGCTGAGAACATCCATTAGACGCATAGAGTTTCGGGGTAGCACAGAGGAAAGTGATTACTAAGAAGAAGTATCTGAATTAAGGAAATAATTCTCTAGCATTTTTTAATTAAAACCTTCAACCCAAGAAGCTTGTTAATTTTAGCTTCGGCAAGTGGTTCTGTCGCCTCTCAGCGTCCTGCTGCCCGAGCTCTGTCGGAAGTGGCTGCCTCTGATTTCCCTAATTTGTGAGGTGCTCACACTTCGGGTGGCAGGCGGGTGATTGCAGCCAGATGGGAAGCCAGCCCCTCCAGAAGCAGATTCCTGTTGGAGTTTTGCAGCCAGCAGGAAGCTGGAGGGAATCCTGGGGCCTTTTTCATTCCCCCTCTTTCCTCCCCTCAGGTTAGATGCATTTGAAGAGCAAAAGAGAAAACTCCTGCTTTGTCAGGGGTTGACAAAGAGATGATCAAGACAGGCTGGTTGAGAACTCCCCACTGTGTGAATGAAGAAGTGATATTCTTTCCTGATTAGCTCCATGGACAAATGGATATATATGGAGTTCTTTCCATGAACCAGGCATTGTGCTCTTTGCCTGTATTCTCTAACTCAATCCTTACAATTAGTCTGCAGATTGGGTAGGATTAGTAGCCCCATTTTACAGATGATATAACTGAGGCTCAGAGAGTTGTGTTTGCTGAAGGTCACACGGCCAGCGAGTGGCTAAGACAGCCATCCAGGTTCCAAATGGTGGGTTCCAAGAACAAGCCCAAACATGGAGCCTGGGGATAAACAAACTAGTTTTGTCTCCCTTGCTCTGTGAATGCTAGCTATTACTATCTTCATGATGATCCCCATACTTTAAATGGGCTTCAGAAGACTACTACCTCAACCATGCAGAGAGATGGGCCAAGATTCACATTCAAGGATGCTTCTCCCACCATCATTTATTCCCAGATGTGAAAACTGGTTGGAACTAGAACCAGTTCTAGATTGGTTGGAACCAATCTAGATGTACAACAATAGGGGATTGAGGTAATTAGTTATGAGGGATCCCTACATGTCATAGCATGTATGTGTTAAAAATCATATGTAGTGGGACACCTGGATGGCTCAGTTGGTTAAGCGGCTGCCTTTGGCTTAGGTCATAATCCCAGGGTCCTGGGTTGGAGTCCCACCTCGGGCTCCTTGCTCAGTGGGGAGCCTGCTTCTCTCTCTGCTTCTGCCTGCCACTCTACCTGCTTGTGCTCACTCTCTCTGACAAATAAACAAACATAATCTTAAAAAAAAAATCATATGTAGATAAATGGTTAATGACATGGGAAGATATTTGGAATATATTGTTAGGTGTGGGAGTTCTTTTAAAGCATGTTACCAACAGCATATATAAAAGTATGAAAATGATTTGAAAAAAAATATATGTACATATTTGTATATATTCACATATCTCTACATACATATTTGGAAACTAAAAAGAAAGACACTAAAATAAAAATGTTTTCTCTCAGTGCTGTGATAGGAATGATTTGGATTATTATGTATTTTTTCCCATATTTTCCACGGTTAGCAGATATTCTTTATAACAAGGGGAAAACCCCCCATGTGATTATCATTCTATTTTTTTAAAATTTTGACATACTCTAATTGATGACAGAATCCCCCGCTCTTGTTTGAGGAATTCAGCACACTATATTGCCCTTCTAAATTGGCCGATCACATTTGGTTTGCCATCTTCTGTTGGCTCTGTTATCTCTGCTCACTTGGACAGTATTTTTCCCTTTCAGGAGTGTGTGTTTGTTTGTTTTTTCCCCAAATACTTAGAAATTCTTGGCTCCTGATCATGTTTGCCTCTGGGATGCAGTTTGCTTGCCTGCGAGTGACATTTCTGTTTCCTGTTGCCCGCTTTGAGGAGGAAGCAGTGACACGTGCTGCCGAGAGGGGAGTGTGAGCAGCTTGTCTTGCGGGGTCCCTCCTGGGGTCAGTGGCTCCCTAGAGATCAGCCTGCACCAGAGTCCCAGTGTCCACACTTCCACTGCCCCCAGACTAAGGAGGGCAAAGGACTCAATCAGTCTCATTGGTCAGATCATAGCCCCCTTACTCCTTCTGTCTCCAGTTAGCTGAGGCCACGGGCCTGTAGCAGCGTCCTGTGCTTGGGGCCCTATTCCTTTACCTTGCAAGAATGTTGCCCTAAAGACACTCCCCAATCCTCAACAGACCCTTGGAAACCCCAGAAACGTGTGGGTGCCGTGGGGGGGGGGAAATCCCAAGCCAGCCATTTGGGACTTGACTGAACACCTCAGGCTACCTCAAAGTGGGACACGACATGCCAGTGATGAAGGACTGAGCTGGATAAATGTCTACAGGAATGAAGTGCTGGGAAGACACTCACAAGCTTGGGGTCTCAAGTCACCCAAACCTAGTTCGAATCCCAGCTTCACCACTTACCAGCTGAGGGCTCAAATAAGCGGGTCCATCTCTCACCAATGAGGACTTTCCTCACTTCGAAAATGGAGGTAGTTAATACCCCCTATCTTTTAGCATAGAGATAAGGACAATGAGATCATTCCCACTGAGGGTTCTTCACGTTGCCTGGTAGATGCTCAAAAATATCCACTAGTAGCTCTGTCATTCATTACATAAACAAATACCTACTGACCATTTACCAAGTGCCTATTATTTACTGACCTTCTACCAGGCAGGGCTCCAGAGGCACATGAGGTAGTGAAAAACAAAAAGGAAAAGTCCCTGCTCTCCTGGGATTCCCATTTTGGAGGAGAGATAGGCGGTAATCAACAGGAACTAGCACCTGGGCAGAAGCACCCTGAGACAGTTGATATAGGACAATGTCCTAGAAGCCGAGGAGCGGCGACTGTCAACTGTCAGTGGGGTTAGAGGGAGCTACTCTGGAAAGGGGCTGGAGTAATGACTCGAATGAAGAGAAGGAGCCAACAGAGAGGAGGTCGCGGGATGACATCAAAAGCAGGGGAAGTGGCTGGGGACCCCCTGGTCATTGTTACTGGACAGGGTAGTGGGTCAGAGGTCCGAGAGGAAGCTGGGGTCTCATATATCAGGCTTCATGAGCCAAGGTCAGGGCATCGTATTTTATTCAGAGGCCTCTGAAGCCATTGTGGGATTTGCAGCAGGGGGGATGGGATGTGACCTCCCTTCGGTTTCATCACATTTGTCAGTATCTCAGTTATTGATCGACTTGCTGTAGCCTCCCCTGTGTCCTGCAGACTCTGAGAGTGGAAATCAAGCTCCATCCGTCTTTACAATCCCCTTCCTTCAGGTCCTAAGAAACTGCCGTGGGTCCCTGCAAATATTTGTTGAATGAAAAGAGAAACAAAGACGGATGGGCCTGTTTTCTTTGCATTTGTCTTAAACCTTCTCTTGGTTCTGCTGCCTTGTCTCCTAGGGGAGGGAGTGTCAACTTGGCTCTCGTGCCCTCATCTTTGTGAGAGAAGCCCCAGGGGTTCATGCAGGGAGATTTTCCCTCTGTCAGCCGGGATGGATGGGCTGGCTCCGCAACACTCCCGGGTGAGACTCTCCGTGACCATGACTGGGGGACTGAGCGAGAATGATGATGGGGAAGCAGGGCGGTTGGTGAAATGGCTGGTCATTCGTTACCTGCTGGCAACTTGGCACAAGAGAACTAGGGCCCTTGGAATTCTAAACGACCCTGTCTCCTTGGATCAAATAGCCAGGGTTCCACCCGAACCCAGATGTGTGGTCCTGGAAGGCATTCCACAGAGACAGCTGGTTCCCGAGGTCCATCAATGCAGGAAACCAGGTGCAGGTTGGGTCACCCCAGCTCTGGGACTAAAGACACACCCAGATCTGAAATCTTCCTTCACTTAGATGTTACTAACGATGCTAATGATCTCAGGCAGGGATAGCAAATATGTTTCATGTCTTGCCAGTTCAGATCGAGGGTAGTGGCTGCCTGTGTTAAGAAGGCTTCTGAGGTTCCATCTGAGCTCAGATGGAGGGAAGCTCTGATTGATTAGTGATGTCTGTCAGGACATAAGATGAGGGTATAAGAGTCTAGTACCACACATTTTCCATCCTTGTTCTAAAGTATCTTGTCCCACAAAAAGCAAAAGCAGGGAATATCTTCTCCAGGGCATGAAATTTTGGTTTTAATTTTACCTCAATGGAATAATTTCTGCCCTAATTACATAAAATGTGCCAGACACAAGGCTCTGTGCTTTACATTTATTATTTTCTCGGCATTACTACCCTAAGGTTCTGTCATAACTATCTGACACATAAAGAAATTCAGGCTCGGAGAGTTAAGTGATGTGTCCAAGACTCTCAGCCAGGAAGTGGCAGAACCAGGATTTGAACCCACCTCTGGAATAAAGACTCTACAGCTTCTCTCGGCAGCAGGTATCTAAATTTTAGCCCCAACCCCACTCACACACATAAGTACCATACACATACATATGGACATGCACACGCACACACACATATACACATGTAATATCTATACATGTGCATACCTATACACATATGAGCACACACAGTATATGTACATGCACACACATACATATACACCTACACATGAAGCTCTCTCCTATTTTTAACCTCCATTCCTCTTGCTGCCATAATAGCACAGTCTATCTTAGAATCCCACAATCTAAATTCAAGATCTCAGCCTCCCTGGTGTTTGCTGCCCAATATGGAGATCACTGGCCATAAGCGGCTAATGATGCTTGCCATGTGGCCAGTCCAAACTGAGATGTACTGTAATGTATGCACACCTGATTTTGAAGACTCAGTAGAAAAAGAAGAATGTGAAAGATCATACTAATAATATTTTATGTTGATTACACATGAAAATTATAATATTTTTGATATATTGGGTTACATAAAATATATCAGAATTAATCTCCCTTGTTTTTTTCTCTCTCTAAGGATTTTTAAAAAAATATTTTATTTATTTATTTTTGTGAGAGAGAGAGAGAGAGAGACAGAGAGCACACACAATCATGAGCAGGGGGGAGGGGCAGACAGAGAAGCAGACTCCCTGCTGAGCAGGGAGCCTGATCCAGGATCCACCCCGGGGAACTTGATCCCAGGATCCTGGGACCATGGCCTGAGCCAAAGGCAGATGCTTTACCTACTGAGCCACCCAGGTGCCCTCTAAAGATTTTATTTTTAAGTCATCTCTACACCTAACATGGGGCTCAAACTCACAACCCTGAGATCAAGAATCACAGGCTCCACCAACTGAGCCAGGCTCTCTCTTTTTTCTTAAATGTGGCTATGAAAAACTTGAAAATTAAACACGTGGCTTGCATATGTGGCTCATGAAATATTTCTCCTGGACAGCACTGCTTCTGAGATCAGAAGAGGCCAGAGAGGCAGACATGGGGCTCTCTCCCGTCACTTTGGGCAAGAGATAAAGACCACATCTTAGCTTGCTTGTCCCCATGGCCTATGCCCTTTGTTCTTTAGAGGAAGGGCAGCTGGCTGGAAACCTTTTGTTTTCCTTTCAGACAAACTTTCACAGGGAGGGGAGGGGGAAGGGAGAAATGAATTTAGACCAAACAGGAAAAAAGCCATTTTTTCCCCCCAATCCGATGTCTGATGGAACACAAGAAAACTGTTCCATGAAGCTGACTCATGAAGGCTCCACTGCCTTCCCCTGGAGGTTCCCAGAGAACCCGGCAGCTGCCTCCCCGTGTGCTCCCAGCAGGTGTGATCCCAGACGCAGCAGCCTTCTCTCAGGCTCAGGGAGTCCAGGGCGATGGGAAGATTGACTACACCCCAGAGACTCTGCAGTTAGCTGTGGCTCCGGCGGGCGCGGACAGCCTCGAGTCACAGCAAGTCCCCGTCCTGCCTGCCACGTCCTTACCTTCCAGCTCGTGACAAGCCGCCTTTCTAGCACAGCACCCCATGGCCAACAACAAGCGTGCTTCCCACACGAACCGAGGTGGTTGGACACTCCGAGATGAGATCTGGCCTCTAGAGTTAACGGTCTAGAAATGCAAACCTGACTCTGCGATCCACCCTCTTAAAACCTCCTTGATGGCTCCCCATTGCCCCCCGAGTGAAGTTTATGCTCTTCAGCTGAGCCATGCCCAGAAGAGGGACTCTACCGAAGCCTGCAGGCTGCCTCTTGTTGCAGACAAGGTCAGTCCCACACTGGAGTCACCCACGGCCGGCCTTCCGACTGGCATGCTGCACACAGCTGGGGATGCCGCTGCCCGAGGCTCCCTGCCTAAGGGCTTTCCTGACTCCAGAAGGCTGCTCTGCCTGCTGCCAGAAGTGCTGGCAACACACCCCTTGCAGGAGCAGCCCAGGACCAATGGAGAAAGGCAGATCTAGAAAAGATACCCCAGTTCTGTTGTCTCTCTGTGGAATCATTCTGTGTTGGTGTTTTACCCCATTGCCCTGCATCTTTCCCTGGGATGAAGTTCCAGCTGCCTTCTGTATGAATAAGGAAGCCCATGATCTCTCTCTCTCTTTTGAAAAATATTTTATTTATTTATTTGACAGAGAGCGAGCAGGCACAAGCAGGGGGAGTGGAAGAAGCAGGCTCTCCGCTGAGCAAGAAGTCTGATGTGGGACTCAAACCCAGGACCCTGGGATCATGACCAGAGCCAAAGGCAGACGCTTAACCAACTGAATGACCAAGGTGTCTATGACAGATCTCTTTCCAACTCAAGAGAAGTCAGCGTTCAGATTAAGCCAACACATGGAAGTCAGAGAGAGGAGGAACTAGGGGATTGGATCATTGGTGACAAGGCAGAGCTCCTGGATACAGCTTTACCTGGTCCCCTACCTACCTCCTGATGTTCTGGTTATAGTCACCCATGCATTTCTTTGATTTTCTGAAGTAATTTTTTTTTAATTTAATTTTTAAAAAAGATTTTATTTATTTGACAGAGAGATCACAAGTAGGTAGAGAGTCAGGCAGAGAGAGAGGGAAGCAGGCTCCCTGCTGAGCAGAGAGCTCAATGTGGGGCTCCATCCCAGGACCCTGAGATCAGGACCTGAGCCGAAGGCAGAGGCTTAACCCACTGAGCCACCCAGGCACCCCAATTTTCTGAAGTAAATTTTTATCTGCAATGGGGGTGTGACCTGCTCATTGTTCTCACTTTGAGGTGGCCTGATTGCTCCGTTGAGTCCCAAATGGCTGGTTTGGGGTCTCCCTTGAGCACACCCACACATTTCTGGGGTTTCTAGGAGTCTTCTGAGGCTTAGTGAGTGTCTTTAGCACAACATTCTTACAAGATGGATGAATGGGGCACAAAGCCGAGGAAAGGCATTGATGCCACTTACCTGGTGGCAGGACTGTCAGCAGGAAAGTTCTGGAGCTCCAGGGAGGGGCTGGTTCCCTGGGTGGAAATCCAGGCTGGGTGAGCCATCCTCAGGTCCATAGGCTGGTTCTCTTAGGGCTCAAATGCTGTCCCTCCCAGGTACTGACCTGCCCTGAGACCACTGGAGTGACAGTCTTGGGAATGGAGCTCAACCCTTCAAGTCTCCAACCTCGAGCTCCTCCCCCACCCCGGCCCTGGCTCCTCCCCCATGCACCTTTAAGCTCATCCTCAAAATTCTTTCAGGTAACAGTATTTAGTGGCATATCAGAAAGACAGTGT
Source organism: Mustela nivalis (assembly GCF_964662115.1). NCBI lineage: Eukaryota > Metazoa > Chordata > Mammalia > Carnivora > Mustelidae > Mustela > Mustela nivalis. The sequence continues at coordinate 59,376 of NW_028135428.1, read as the reverse complement.
GGAAAAGGATCCCATGGCTTTGGCAAGCCGGGACACCCCAGGGAAGGCCCTGTGATTAGAACAAGTTTCCCTTCCCTGAAAAGGAGAAATGGTATTTTTATTCTTCCTAGAAAGTCACCCTCCACCCAAGGATTAGCCAAAAGGCTGATTCTAATGCTTCTGGATCTGGTGGATGCATTTCTAAACCACTCTAACCTTGAATTACAAAGTAGTCCAGCGTGCGGGAACAATTGCAAGGCTGCCATTTTGGTGACGTACATGCATCCCAGCTTCTAGAGGCCTGTGCGCTCCTGGAGGACAGGGATGATATATTCAGCTCTGTTTACCCAACACTGAGCTCCATTTATGGCGCATATTCACCAGCACGGCCTGCATTGGACTAGGGCTAGAATCAAGCCAGGATAGAACATCTTCTCTTACCCCTGCACTGTTCCCTGTCCAACCATCTCCCCCATGTATGCCAGTGACCTTGCAGTTCCAAGTTACAATATATCACCTCTCCACCCTTAGAGGAGTGAGTCTATTAAATCCAGAAGTTCCACCAGGCCCAGAAGAGGTGGGGATTTATCACACCCCGCTATTGGGCCCTTATAGGGCTAGGCAGTGGGCTAGATGTCTCACATGGCTTATCTCATTTATCCCTCAGGATATTTCTACAAGGTACTTGTGATTATAATCCCCACTTCACAGCTGGGGAAAATGGATGATCATAAAGTTTAAGTCATACAGTCTAGGATCACACAGCCAGCTAATGTCAGAGCCAGGATTCAACCCCAAGCAGTCTGACTTCAAAACTCACCCGGTCAACCTGTACTCCACTGTGGGTGGGCCCAGCGTCTGTCCTTTTGGAGCCACTGTGAGCTACACTCGGGAAGGCAGGAGTGTCTTCCTTTTGGGAAACTGTTTTACACAGTGTGTTTCTTGGCCGAGCCTCCAAAAAAGAATTCTGCGGGAACTAAAAATGATTTTCGAATTCTGCGGAAACTAAAAATGATTCTAGCTTCCTTCCGGGGGAAGCCAGTGTTTTTGATCTCATCACAAAAGATACTCCGTGTGGTTCTCTGTTCCATTTTGGACTCCCTCTATTCTGGTCATATCCTTACTAAAAAGGAAGGCTCTGCTCTTCCTCCTTGGCTCTTTACTCTTGAAGCTGCACTCCCTTCACCGTAGTGACTATTCTCCCTCACCATTCGCAAATGATAACGGAGGACCTTCCCATGTGTCAGGTGCTGGCGACACCACAGCCAACATGGTAGGTACAGGTCTCCTCCCCAGAGTGTACAATTGAGAAGGTGGCTGCAGTACTTTCAGCTCTGTTTACAAAGCATCATGGATTTTTTTGTTTGTTTGTTTTTAAATTTGGAGGCTGTGCTGAAGGAGGGGGCACTAGGGGAGGGCTGGCGTACCCTCAGAGTAACCCTCGGAGCACGGGTGGGTTAAATGCAGTGCAAGGAGAGCAGCAGTGGGGTCAGCCCAGCTGTAGATGGAAGCAGCATAGAAAGTTCCAGGGCCGTCTTCCTGCCTCCTGTCTCCGCCACCTGGGCAGGACCCAGGTCTGCTGGGGTCCCGAGAGCGTGGGCATCAGCAATGAGGAACCAGGCTTGTCTCTGCGCCGGCCTGGTCTCCCAGCGCTCCCAGCGCAGTCCAAACGCTTTTCCTCCTCCGGGCTCCCGCGAAACGCCTCGCTGGCAGACAGACAGGGCCTGGCTGACCGCAGCTCCACCTTTCAGGAGTTTGGACGGGAGGAGTTCCTTTTCCGGAGGCCACTGGAACTGACCTTGAATTCTGGGGCAGAGGTGCAGCTCCTGATGGAACTGTGAGCGCTGCTAAACGGAGCCGCGTCTTCCTTCCCGCGGCCTCAAGCCAAACTTCCCCTGGACCCCTGCGGGTTATCCTGTTCTGTTAGGCTTCAAAGGGCAGAGCAACAGGACTACTAATGCCCTCCCGGTGGCCTTGCCGTGGGACGAAGTGTGATCGTGCGTGTAGAGCATCACTTAACACAGTCCACTGGCTCTCTGAGGGAGTTTGGTACTCACGCCCGCACCTTGGCCACAGTGAATTGGACAGTGATGGTCACATGACCCGGGGCACCCAATCCCAACGCTGCTGGCCCCGCTGTGCGTGGTGGCATCAAAGGGTGAGTCCGACGCTTTCCACCGGGTAGGGTGTACCCGCTGAGGGCACAGAGAACAGTCTAAGTTGGTACACATAAGATTTTTAAAATTGTAAATTGTTATGCTTTTATTTTAATTAGGAAAAGGCTGGCTCCCATTTATGGTATGGATTAAAAACTCCCATTATGATACATAATATTAAATTCACAAGGAACTGGTTTTCTTTTTCTCTCTCTCTCTCCCTTCTTGCCTCCTTTCCTCTCTTCTTTTTCTTTTCTTTTCCTTTCTCCTTTCCTTTCCTTTTCTTTCTCTTCCTTTCCTCTTCCCCTTCCCTTCCCTCCCCTCGCCTCTTCTTTTCTTCTTTTTTCTTTATATATGAAGTGAATTTTATCTAGCTGGTAGAAGTCTGTGGCAAATAATTCAAAAGCAGAAGGCAAAGGATTGACACGTGGTGAGATCCCAAGATCACATGTCTCCCTCAGTAATTGGAAATGAGAGGCAGGGTGGTAGTTGGTGATACATTTCCCTGGGGTTGAGTCAGGACCGCAGCACAGCCAAGCCAGGTGCAGGCTGCAGCTGTGAGAGAGAGAAAAATCAGTTGGGTAGGAAACTAGGAGACTTGAATAAGTGTGCGTAAAGGAGTTGAGAGACAGAGACCAAGAGACAGAGAAATAATGGCGACAAAGGTAGAGATGGAGAGACAGAGACAGAAAGACCGCTGCACACAGAGAAAAACCTAGAGAGGCAGAAATGCCCTGTTACCTTCCTCTGAGGACTCTGTGGGTCTACCTCCACTCCACACATGTCCTTCCAGGGAGTTCTTCTTATTTCCCTGAGATGCCTTGAGTGGGTCTCTATGCACAGCAGAAAGTCTAACATAAATGGATGGATAGGAAGGAATTGTATTTTGAAGATTCTTGGGCACCAGCCAGCACATTTAAATCTACAATGGCAGGCAATGGGGAGCTATTGAGGGTTCTTGAGAGAGAAACAAGGAGGTACTAGGGTGAGCCAGCTGAGGCGCCTAGGGAGAAATTGAAGGGTATACTCATTTGACAAGTTCAGAGATCAAATTGTAGTAGATGGCTGATTTCCACAGCTCTTCTGGAAACTTCATGGAATTCACTGAGCAAAAAACGTGTGCAAGTATGTCAGGTCCTACTCTATCCAAACCCCAGGTAACCATCTCTAGAACTTTGCTAATCTAGAGGCAAATGAAAAGAACCGGTTGGTATATAATTTAAATTCTGCTAATGTGTATTTACTATCTACACCCAATTATCACCAATCAATATAACAGTTATTACTTAATGGGTGAAAATTGTAATTCCAGTGCCCCAGATCGGCATAGGGCATTGAGCTAATTGGGACGGAACTTATTCAGGAGTGTAATGAAAATGTAAATTCCCACACATTAATCAAACAATTATTTCTATAACCACTAGACAGCTGATCCTAAACCTAATTAGGAAATAAACAAAGTTAATCAGTGAGCAGACAACATTTACTAATCATATATGTGTCACAAGAAAAGAAATATTAGGCAGTAATTCATTAAAACATCCCAAACCCAGACCATTCTGCAATCTTTAATAATACAGCCTCTCAGCTTCAAGGAGGCAATATATGAATTTTTATTAAAGCATTTTTCTGCTTTAGGGTCTAGGAGACACCAGAGAACAGAGATACATATTACCTTGTACGATAAATAATGGCGTCACTCTAAATAACAGGACCAAGAACTGAAAATGTACTTACTGACATGGTGGATACTGTTGGCTCACTTGGAGCTTAATTACCAGAATGCAGGTCTCTTTAAGTGAGAGAGAAAAGGAAGCTCATTCCAGAGCAGACATAAAAACTGTAAGACGACATAAACCAATGCCAATTGCATTCCTCTCTCCACCGCCCATCCTTAGCTTCTTGTCAAAACTGCTGCCTGGTGCAGTTTTGGGCCCAAAATGTGGATTTTTCCCAACTTGCCTGGGCTGCTGATTGGTTCCTGGGGATTTTACTGTCCTTGATAGCTCTGTGAGGCTCTGCCGGACCATCGCGTGAATCTGATGATGGTGCAAACCCATCCAGAAGTTTCTTAAGAGATGTTTGTGCTCTCCTCCTGGAAGTAGCAAATGCACAGAGTGGAGACATTTGGAAGGTTCCTGGGAGAGGGGTACCTAATATGAACACTTCCCTTGGACAAACATGGATTCGATCAAGATCAAACTGATCAAGCTGTGTAACCCCAGTTAACACAGGTGGAATGTTGTCAGCGAGCTCTCTTAGACCTTTGCATATTGCTATGGTCTGTCTGTTTATGTCCTCCCAGATGCATCACCAAGGTGATGGTGCCAAGAGGTGGGGCCTTTAGAGCCATGATTAAGTCATGAGGGTGGAAACCTTATGAATGGGATTAGTGCTGTTATAAGAGAAACTCCATCCAGAGAGCTCCCTTGCTCCTTCATCATGTGAGGACATGGCCAGAAGCCTGTGATCCAGAAGAGGGCCCTCACCTGACCATGTTGGCCCCTTGATCTTGAACTTCCACCCTCCGGGACTGTGGGCAATACATTTCTGCTGTTTATAAGCCTCTTGGTCTGTGGTACTTTGTTGTAGAAGTCTGAATGGACTAAGAGACTTAATGTGTAATACCCCTCACAACAACCCTATGAAGTAGGTACCATGGTTATAATCTTCACTTATACAGACAAGGAAACTGAAGCACAGAGCATTCAAATAACTTGGCCTGTCATGCAAATTTTAAGTGGTAGGTAGAGCCAGGATTTGAACCTATATGGCTAGCTCCTGGAGCCCAGGGAGTTTACTCCTTGGAACACAGTTTACTGTGTTCACTGGCTGAGTTTGGGCTTTCCAGCATGCCCCATTTGTGCTCCCAGAACACTTTGTGTTGCTCCAATTGCATCATTTATCAATTGGTATCACTGGGAAATTATTTTTCAGTTGGTAATATTTCCTACAGTACACCTTTCAAAAGATACCGGAGGTTCTATGAGAAAAAGCCCCCTTGTCACCCCCACCCTTAACTACCCAGCTCTCCTCCCCAGAGGCTGCCAGTGATTGTACTTTCAATCTAACGACAAGCAGTGACAATGTCTTAATTTAAGTTTCCTCTAAAACAGACTTCAAGGTAAATATTCAGTGCAAGTAGTTCATTTGGGAGCTTATCCCAGGCAACATAGTGAAAAAGTGGGGAAAGGAGATAGAGAAGGGAGGATATCTAAGCATGTGTGAATGAGCAGGTCATGACTGTGGGTAACTGAGGCTCAATCCACATCTCTCAGTTGTCGCCACTGAGGGGTGAGGGAGCTGAGGTATTTATCCACCAGTGCCCCTCCTTTATTCATTGAGGGTCACTTGAAAGTGTCAGACCTCTAGAAAAAGCCTCTGTGTGCATTGGAGCAGTCTGCAGACAAATGTAATGTACATAAGTGTTATTGTCTCAGTACAGGTGGTAAAACACACACACACACACACACACACACACAAACACACTGTTTTATATTCTTCTTTAACTTAACCCTAAATCTCAGTGATCTTCCCATCATCAGTATATAAAGAGTTCCACAATATTCTTGTGTAAATATGCTATCATTTGTCCAATCGGTCCCCTCCACTTGGTCATTTGGGTGATTTCCAAACTTTTGCTATTTCCAGTGATGTTGAAGTGAATAGCTCAGTACACAAGTCGTTTTCTACATGGATGATTACACCTGCAGGTTACCTGTCTAAACGTGGAATTGAGGGCTCCAAGGGAATTTGCAGTTATAATTCTACTAACCTTGCACAGAGGGGTCATATCTATTAAACTCCGCATCAATGAATGAAATGTTCTGTGATGATTAGCAACTTACTTGTCTTCCTTTCCCTCTATACTTTGGGCTACTTGGGGCAGCAACCATTTTGGAGAACACTTGGCTCCATATATATTTGGATGAGTGGAAGGGTGAGTGGTTGGGGTGCATGAATGGACTGGTGGGTGGATGGATGAGTGGAAGGAAGGAAGTTCGGAAGTCTGGATGGATAGATGAATAGATGGGTGGGTGGGTGGGTAGACAACTGGATGGATGGATGGATGGATGGATGGAGGAGTAGATGGATTACCCTAAAAACAATAAACAAGAATTCAGAATTAATTATACTGGCTTTCCATTATTATATACTTTCATAGCACCTTTCATGCTCTCTGAGAGTGGTAGGAAAAAATTCAGCCATGCTTGGCTGGAGGCAGGGCGCTCACATGGCTGTGTTAGCATAAGCCAGAGCAGCTCAGGTTCCTGAGACTTATGGGACTGGCCAGTTGTCAGCTGCTTGACTGCTTGTTTATGAAAACAGAGCTGCCCCCCACTCTGAAGTCTGCAGTGGCAGCTTCAGAACCTCAATAGGGGGGCTCCAAGTACACTGTTCTTACATAAGTTTTAAAATTATAGATCTAGGGGTGCATGGGTGGTACAGTTGGCTTAGTGACTGACTCTTGGTTTTGGCTCCGGTCATAATCTCAGGGTCTTAAGATCGAGCCCCACGTCAGACTCCACGTTCAGCACGGAATCTGCTTGAGTTTCTCTCCCGTCTCTCCTCGTACTCTCTCTCTCTCTCTCTCTCAAATAAATAATAATAATTGGGGCACCTGGGTGGCTCAGTGGGTTAAGCCGCTGCCTTCAGCTCAGGTCATGATCTTAAGGTCCTGGGATCGAGTCCCGCATCGGGCTCTCTGCTCAGCAGGGAGCCTGCTTCCCTCTCTCTCTCTCTGCCTGCCTCTTTGTCTACTTGTGATTTCTCTCTGTCAAATAAATAAATAAAATCTTAAAAAATAAATAAAAATAAATAAATAAATAAATAACAATAAAAAATTATGATCCACTAAAATAGCCAAATTGTGTAAAGATGCTTTTACCCATACCCTACAGAGGATGGAGAAAATGTTGATGGTTTATAGCCAAAAGAATTATAGAATGCTGTAATTCAGGGTGTGGCCTTGAGATGATGGGAAGGTAAAGCCCAGCCCCACTCTCAGTCTGTGTCAGCCCACCCCCACACCCCACCCTGCTTCCCTGATCAACATTCTCTCACCAGAGCGCCAAATCCTTCCTTTCTGAAAGTGTTGCTTCTTTGTTCTTCCAAGGACCATGGCTGGCAAGGGATTGGATGGAGCATTTGGCTCCCCTCCCTGCTAGTTCCTGAACAGATCTCCTTAAGCTGCATTTTGGGTTTATTTTCCTGGAATTTTTGTCAGCCAGGCAGACCCCAGGGAGGAGCACGTGGGAGCATCAGGAAGAGAGTAGAGTCGCAAACTCAGATCCAGAGCAGCTCCATTGGTAAAATAGCATGCAAGATAACATTCACTTTTTCCAGTGTAAATCTAAAATTCATATTTATGATGGCAACTTCAGAAAATGCCAATAAACAAATAGAAGAAAGTAAAAGTCATCCAGGCCCTCATACAGAGGTTACAACTGTTAAGATTTTGGTCAATAATTTTATGCTCCTTTTTCTATCCTTGTAGCTGGTTTTCATCATGAAAATGGCATGGAATTGTGCCAAAATTTTGGCTTACTTTTTTTCTGCTTGATGCATAGTTTCAAATATTTTTAACCACTGTGTAATAGTCCATTGGATGGCTGATTTAGCCACCTCTGGTTGGTTATTGGCATTGTCCAATAATGCCAGAGAGAGAGAGTCCTCAAGCGGACTTCTCGCCAAGCGCGAAGCCTGACATGGGGCTCAATCCCAGGACCCCAAGATCATGACCTGAGCCAAAATCAAGGATCAGATTCTCAACTGACTAGCCACCCAGGCACTCATACATTGCCCCCTTTTATTATCAAATGCACTGCTAGCAAGAATTAGTGTTTTTAAGAGCTTTCTGTTCCCCCAAACATTTCTGAGGTTTCTTAAGGGTGACCACACCATAGTTGGTGCCTGTGAAGGAAGAGAGAAAGCATCATTCATCATCACAAAAGACTATAGGATGCTTTTCCTTTAAACCTGCTGAGGGTAGAGGCTGTGGTGTCAGGGGATCTGGGGCTTTGCCACTGCCCTGATGCCTCCTGGTGTTTTGGGCTTTTGCAATTCCCACCATGACTTCTACCTTCCCCTTTACTGATCTGTCCGCATCTGGGAGTAAACCCTTACTTTAAGTCTCATGGCACAGCCAAGACGAGACTGTCGAGTTTGCCAAGAAGTTGCTGATCTTCCAAGAGGGATTTACAACCAAAGATGCAATTTATTTCTGCTGCTAGAGGTGGCTTCTCTCAGGCTCCAAGCCCATCCTATGGGCCCTTCACAAGCTGCCCCTTGCCTGGCTGCTGTCCTTCCTCCAAGGATGGGGAGTGGAGCAGCTGATCCCACCCACCAGGGGCACCCGAGACCACGCCTACATTCCTGGGTCCATCTCTCCTTGTCTAAAATGCCACTTCAACTGGCCTCCTTTCCTGTCTGCAATCCAACAATGGGAATCATGGCAAGAAAGGAGGACCACCCAAATAAGAATAAACAAAAGCTATTTATTGAGAGTTGGCCATAAAACAAAGGAGTTGGCCACAATCACTTGCCTTTGGCAGGCAGATGAATGAGAAAGCTTTATCATGGAAACAAGGGACAGCCTCAGGTGTGCCCTGAGTAGAGGCTATTGGCCCAGGAAGCTGGAGGCTGGTGAACTAGAAGAGGGCATTCTACCTGATTGGTTAGGGAGTTTATTTTCCTTTCTCTGGTTTTCATTTGCAAGTAGCAGAAAAATTAGGGAAGCTGGTTGTTCTTTCTCTTTTATTTTTTTTTTGAAAGCTGGTAGTTCTCGATCAAGTCCTTACCACATGGGGCTCATTGCAGCCAAGGTTGTGTCCTGGGGCTGGTGAGCTTGTGAGTCACAGTTTTGCTTTTGTATATGCTCTGGCCACAGTTTTGCTTTTGTATATGCTCTGGCCATTATCCGTCAGCAAATTTGGTCTCGAATTGTCCCTCTATGAGAAGCCCCACTGGGGACCAAAAAGGGGAAGCCTGGCCTTTGGTCCCAATGCAAGGCAATGGCATCAGAATAAAATCACTCGGCATCTTTGTACCTTTCCCAAAGTCTGAGTAACTCAGTCTTCAATAGCACTGTGAGAAAGACAGTTTATCCTTACATCAGCCCTTACTTAAACTGGTATTACCTAGCCCAACAGCTTGTTGTATCCCATGGCAAATGGTTACAACCAGCTGCAGCTGATAAGGGGCCACAAGCTTTTAGTGACCCTCAGCTCCAGTCCTCACTGGAAGTACTTGGAGACTCTTTCCTGCCCACTGGATCTGTGTACAGACCTCGGGACGCATTCATCAGCTTCCAACCCACAATTAGCAGAGCACCATCCCTTTCTAGAAGTCCCTTTCTAGCACCTCACACTCCTGACTTCAGCCCCTCTGTGCATAATCTGCTCAGCGAAATTCCTCACCGACATTCTTTCGCATGACAGGTTAACAGACTCAGTTTTGTGGTTTTTGGTAAATTTTTGCATTTGTACTTTTAAAAAGAATTTTTTTTTTTTTTTTTTTTTTAAGGAGGCTCCATGCCCGGTGTGGAGCCCAGTGCAGTGCTTGAATGCACGATGCTGATATCAAGACCTGAGCTGAGGTCAAGAGTCAGACGTTTAACTGACTGAGCCACCCAGGCCCCCACATTTCTATATTTTTGATGACACCATCTGTATGCCCTCCACTATAGAGTTAGACTCCCCTGAGCAGGACCAGGTTCTTTTGGAAGCTGGACCTTCTCTTCCTTCCCGTGGCTCCTTCCCAGGACTTCTGCCCCAGCTCCGCATCTGCAATGCTCATCACCAGCACACACTAAGCCCCGAAGGCCTATAGCATGATCCAGGCCTCCCTCACCTGCTGGCTGAACAGCACACAGAAAAAAAAAAAAAATCCCCCTAACCGCCCTAAAGGAAACAAAGTCTCCAGAGAGTTAGGAGGACCTTGGCCTAACCATCTGTGTTCAGGATAACAGCTAATTCACAGCTTTCCCTGATAAAATTGGCATCCACTTGCTTTGCTCTCGTGTAGCTCAAGGGCCCGTTCAGGTGGTTTTTCCAGAACAGAGGAACAGCTTGCCCCAAAGGGCATTTAAATCCCCAGTATTTGCCAAGCAGAAGGCTTTTTCCAGCTATGAAATGAGAGTTTTTCCAACCTTTGCTAGTCCCAGTGGTTTTTGTTTTTAACCTTCCTGCATATCAGGCAGGGCACACTCTGTTATATCCATGAAGGTAGAAGGGTGTAATCCACCACTTTTCGATCAATAGATTTTCCTAGTGCCTTAAAATGGGGTTTTAATTGGCCTACAAAAAGCAAAAGTTTTACATAACACCATTTTGTAAACACCATGAGATCAGGAGACAGATTTGTTCATCTCTCATTTGCACAGAATAATTTCCCCAGAGCCTTGGTAATAGTGGATACCCAATAAATACATTCTGATTGAGGGAATGAAGTCCATTTCTCAGGGGTGTTCTAGATTAAGAGAAAGACTTGGGGAGCAGGTACTCAAGGATGCCGGAGATGTGCATACATTTGTGGGAGGAGAGAGAATGGGGGGAGGAAAGCTGGAGGAAGGGATGGTTGGGGGAGGGGGGTGGAAGGTGGAGGGACCGAGGATGAGAAAGAGCAAGAGGGAGAGAGAGAGGAAGATAGATTCAACAGATAAATAGGCAGATAGACAGGCAGGCAGGTCTTAAAAAGAAACCCTGGTCTGATTTATCAACAGACGGAGTGTTTCTGAGAGGGTGGATCAAAGAGAAATGGATTCGGGCGAGAGATTGAAGAACGAGGTAGAGACCTTTCCACGGTCGTGCGGCATGAGGCAAGGGACTTCACCTCGCGGACCTCGGTGTGCTCAGCTGCAGAACGAGAATGACTTCAGAGTCTTACTCAGGAGCTCACGCATGCAAAGCACTGATCAGAGTTTAGCACAGTGCAACTCCATTCATGAACATGAGTGGCCGGAGGAAGGACTGCGTTTCATCCCATCGACAGCCCCACTGGGTACAACGCATGTTATTTCATGAACCACTATAGCAGGGAGACCGTGGGGCCAGCTACCCTGTGACACGACATTTCACGTCCGTCACTGGTAAGAAACATCCTGATTTCAGAGACGTTAAAATGTGTGAGAAAATGGGCATGTTAGACCCAGCGAATATAAAGATAAAATTCATCTCTTTCTCAGTTATGCTCTCTGGGACAGTTCTGTGGCTCTGGCAGGCTTTTTTTTTTTTTTTAAGATTTATTTATTTAATACTTGGGAGAGAGAGAGTGTGTGTGAGCACAGGGAGGGGAAGGGGTAGAGGGAGAGAGAGAACTTCAGGCAGACTCCCTAATGAACACGGAGCCCAACACGGGACTCGATCTCATAACCCCAAGATCATGACCCAAGCTGAAATCAGGAGTCAGATGCTTAACCAACGGAATCCCCCCAGCCCCCCAGGTGCCCTTCCGGCAGAGTCCTTCTTAAACACCCCTCAACTACAGAGTGAGGATCCCAATAGAACCTCTAGCTCCTTCTCACTGTAGAGAGAGCCGAGGGCCCTGGGTTCCCTCAGAGGCTGAAGCTGGAGAAGCGGAATGGGCACACTTTCTCCTCTGACCCGGACTGAACCCCTCATCTTCTAGCCACACAGCCTGTGTTTACAAACCTGGCTGGCTCACTGAGTTTTTGGTATTCATCCTACAGGATTCAGACTTGTCGCATTCAGGAAAGAATCCAGCCTTCCAAGACACTCGGAACCTGACCCCACTCTCTGTGATCTTTGGCAACTGCCCAGGGTCTGGAGTTTTAACCTCCCTGGAAAGACATGATTCATGCCCTCCTTCTCAACGCATGACATCAACCTTCCAGAATCTGCTGAGGCCTCTCCGGTGGGAAATCTAAGAGTGTGTGCTTTTCAGAACTGTGCCCTTCTGCCAGAAACAGGCTGATGCTGTAGGCCGGGCTCACCAGCGAGGAGGCAGGCATGAATGGAGGCGTTCTAGCTCCCACGTCTGACTGGGCTTGAAAGGTGAATTCCAAACATAATGGGTCTGGAGTGTCAAATTCCAACCATGACCAAGTATAGTTATCAACCCTACCTGTGGAAAGACTGATGGATTATGTGACAGATAATGTCCAACCTATTTTATAAGCATTACCTCATTTATTTTTATTTATTTTAAAGATTTTATTTTATTATTTGACTGACAGAGATCACAAGTAGGCAGAGAGGCAAGCAGAGAGAGAGAGAGGGAAGCAGGCTCCCCGCTGAGCAGAGAACCTGATGTGGAACTCAATCCCAGGACCCTGAGATCATGACCTGAGTCGAAGGCAGAGGCTTAACCCACTGAGTCACCCAGGCGCCCTTGCACTACCTCATTTAAAACTCATACCCCTTGGGGCACCTGGGTGGCTCAGTGGGGTTAAGCCTCTGCTTTGGCTTAGGTCATGATCTAGGGTCCTGAGACCGAGCCCCAAGCTGGGCTCCATGCTCAGTGGAGAGTCTGCTTGACATTCTCTCCTTCTCTCTCTCTGCCCGTCCCCACTGCACATGCTCTCATGTGCTCTCTCTCTCTCTCTCAAAAATAAATAAATCAATCTAAAAAACAAAACAAAACAAAACCGAACTCCTACCTCTTTAAGTAGTGAATCATCTGTTCCATTCTATAAAGGAATCAAAGCTCAAAGACGCAAAGCTAGAAAGAGCTGGAATGAGGAAGTGAAGCCAGGCAGATGACTCTTACCCGTAAAGCCCCAGGAGAGGGTTGGGATAAGAGCACTGTCTACACACTTAGCAGCAAGGCAGGGTTTTGAAAGAGTTCTGAGCGTTTGGGGCCTGAAGAGGACAAGATTCTCCGTCTACACCCCCCACCCTGGGATTGCTTTTCCACTCCCGTTGTCTGGGGGTCACCTGGGGTTTGGGTGACCAAGGCTGGGCTCAGCAGGGATGGGCTCAGGTCAGCTTCCATCCACATCTGTTCCTCCTCGGCATGAATGCATTTCAAGTCTCCTTTGAGTGACCTCTTCTAACATCCTATTGGTCGCAGGAGACTGCACAACTGAACCCAAGGCAAGGCGTGGGATGCCTGGTGCTCCTTGCAGGTGGGCGAGGGAACAAATATTTGCTGAACGACCATCTAACAGGCTACATCCTCCTTGTGGGATTTCCTCCTTATGAGTACCATATGATCAATCATCCAGCCGTTTAGAGGGCAGAAACCATTCCCCCAGCACGGACCAGGTCAGGGCCCCCAATTACTGGTGCAAGCTCTCTCCCATTTCAATTGTCTCTAGCTGTAAGTGGAGTTCCTCCTCTGAATTCTAGATCTCTAAATGGGAAGCTCCTTTCTTACTAAGGAGTCCTCACTCTTGGGGAAGCAATGCTCTCTAGGCTGCTCACCAGCTTAACTACCTGAGGGCCAGGTAGTTGTGCCCAACCATGACACTGACTGATGGGCCTGTCAAACCTGGAGCCTGCCCACCAATAATCCCTCTAAGCCAGCCTGTAGTCTGGGACAGCTCCAGGCAGACCGGAGGTGGATTGCTCACCAGGGCTTAACTTGCTGGCTTAAAAAAATCCCTCTTAATTGGCTACTCCCTGCAGGTAAGTGCCTCCTCTTGCCTTCTCTGGGGTCCTTTGATGTTCTTCTCTTCAGCTGTCTCCTGGTCCCATGACAATGAGCAACCAACCCTGTTTCCTGATCTGCAAGCAGGATTGCGTTCTTCAAAGAGCTTCTTCATTTTCCTTTTCTCTTCTCCTTTGAGGTTAGTTCAAATATTCAGGTCACTGTGCTTTTGTGCAGCCTCTCTCGGGAATCCAGAGTGACTGTGTGGGACAGTCCTGTGCCCCAGCGTTTCCCTCTGGACATGGCACTTCCCCTAGATGGCATAGCAGGGACCAGGCACTATTTCCCAGGTGTCATCCTCTCCCCCACTGCCCCACTAGGAGCCCATTTCCATGAGCTGAAATTCCTCTGCAGGTGTTACCCGTTAATCCAGGATGAAGAGAAGGGCATGGCGTGAGGGGCTTTCTTCCCCTTGCTGTACAACCCATCAGAGGGATCTCAGCATTGCTGCTTGGCTCTCAAGCTTTGAGAAGCTTCTCCCTTGCTTTGCCCTGTGATTCACGCATCCAGAGAACTGGCCTGGTCCAAGGATGCGTTTGAGCAACGCTCATAACATCATCATCTTTCCACTCGAATCCCTTTGTCCCTAGGATGACTCAGCCTCTGCTGTTGGACTCATGTCCTCGCACTGGGCCATCTCTTCCCTTAGGGCGAGTTCTCTCCCGGAGTGATGACAGGGGTCATATTCTAGGGTCAAACCCAACCCTTTCTTGTCAATCATGTTCAAATCCATGTTTACATGATATAATTTTGTTTATAGGAAAATAAGCCACCAATCGATCCCAGGTATGACTGAGGGGAGGGGATGTCAGGGAATCAGAACTGGAAACAGACACGCTTCAGCCTGGGCCAGACCCCTAGCACGTCCCCGATGGCCCCATGATTTGTGATTAGATTTCCATTTGGGGTTAACATCTTTCAAACTGCTGAAATCTAAAACGGCTTCTGGCCCAAGCAGCGGGAAGACAGGGAGCCGTCAGCATCATTATTAATACCCTGTATGTAATTTCAAGAGAAAATGGTCAGAAATTGGTGGTGAGGAAAGAGGGGGCCACACAAATCAGAATGCCCCTATCCTTCCCCCCACCCCCGGGGCTATAGTTGGTGACGTCCCTGGATTGAAAGCGTCCCGAGGGCGCCCCCTCTCTAGGACCATTGGCTTCCTGCCTGCAGAAGCCAGGGGGTGTGTTCACAGGAAACCGAGGTGATTAGCACAAAACTGAAAAAATATCCCTTCTGAGATAAAAGCAAAACCTGCAATTGCACTGTACTTGACTAACTCCAATCTGAGAACCACTGACTTTTCACTCATCACTACATTCTGTTACAGAACATTCCAGCTCCATCTGGCTGCTGGGCTGTAAATACTGTTCTCTCTTCCTGACCAGATGTCCCCGTGGAGGGCATGGAATTCCAGATGGAAAGCTCGGATGATGGACAGACTGTCTGCCCTTCTCAGGGCCCTGGGGGTCAGGGACATGTGTGGGAGCATGATGGAAGGAGTGGACAGAATTTACAGAAACCGTGGGTCACCCAAGCCGGCATTTCTCAGAAAGCAGCACTCACAGCCAGGAGGCTTGGCATCAGGGCAGGAACAAAAGCTGAGAAAATCCATTCCCTTTTGAGTCTAAATCATGGTGAGCAAATCATTTCCTTTTCAATTAATTCCCTCCCATCCTCCTGATTCAGTCAAGTAGGAAGTCTCTCTTTGGTGATAACTTGTTTCTAACTTCTAACACCTGCTAATCTGTCCTGATGACACAAAGGGCCACCAAGCCCCAAGGGGGAGACCTTTAGGCCAGCAGTGGTCTTCAGCCAGGGTTCAGGAACTTTCTTGGGGAAATGGTATAGCCTCACCTCTGCCACAGGCGAGTGGTCAAAGGAGCCCCAGGGCTAGCCACATTGAATGGGAGAGAACAACACTAGGGTGTAAATATTGGGAGTGTGGTTCCCTGGGGGCTGCCAAGAGGTGCACACTGGCTGTATTCTAGAGTCTGAATCTCTCACTCTACCCAGTAGGGTCAGAGAACCCCTTTGGCATTTTAAAAAATGATGTTTCATGTGTTTCACATTTTCCTTTCAGCAATACACATTGGCTCAGGATGACTTTGTGCTGGACCCAGAAATCATTGAGGCACGATCTAATAGAAGGTTGCCAAGATCGAGACCCTCGGCTTGCTCTGTCCGGTCCGCACTGGCCCCTGCCTGGAACCAGACACAGAGCTGTATCTCTGGGCTCAGGGCTCTTCGGTGGAGGGAAGAAAGTCGGGGGAAGGAAGGGAGAGGGGCTGAGCCCCGCACATGTGGGCCGGCAGCCTTCCGAGTCTACAGAGAGCTTCGTGGTCCTGGTGGTGACAGTGACAGTAAGAACAGCTAGGGTTCTAGAATTCTTCTGACACTCCAGCCTCCATCCCTGGTGTATGATCTGCCTTTTCTCATTTAGTCCTGGGAGACAGGTGTTCTTCAGAGGAGGAAACCAGGTCACTGGGGTGAGGTGTCCTGAGGACATGGGGCGATTAAATCATGTAGATGCATCCCGACTCAAGCTTGTCTGGATCCAAAGGCTGAATCTGTAAATACCCTAATACACCAGGGGGATTTCTTTGAATTTCAGAGCCCACCCCTCCACCTCGGGTTCCCGTTGGCCTGATTCAGTCCTCGTTGGGTGCAAGAGGCAGAAACATTAATTTAAATTTAAACATTAATTTAAAGGCCCCTTCTCTGGGGTCTCAGAGCCCCCTCCCACCTCCATCCCTTGCTGTGGTTATTGTTGCTTTACCTGCCACTGATCCCACAAGGACATGGGTTCCCAAAGAGAAGACCACATCTATTGGGGCCCCAGCACCCAGCATAGCTACGAAAGGCATTCCAGGCACACACCTGCTGAAGGAATGAGCGAAGGAGTGTGCTAAGCTTTGCACTGGGCAGCCTGAGCAGGGAAGGCTCAGTGTATTGTCCCTTGCTTGCCCTGAAGGAAGCTCAGTTTCCTTGAGGAGCTCTAGAGTAGTAGAGCTCTAGAGTAGTAGAAATATTACTACTACTAGAGTAGTAGAAATACTACTGGGTTCGGAGAACGAGTTGTGAGTCCCGCCCCCAGGGGTACAGGTCAGTTAACAGGCTGTAAGATCCACATCCCATTCTAGAAAATAAAATATTAATGGAATATATCCGGGATCACCCATGGGCCAAGCACTGGGCAGAGAGCCAGGGGTTACAGAGTCAAGGGGTAAGACCTTGACACCAAGAGTCAGACTATACAGGTCTAAATCACAGCTCTGCCACTCGCTTGCTGCATGACCCTCTCCAGCTCTGTTTCTTCCTTGGTAAAATGAAAACTATGAGAGCACTAGCTTCTCAGACTGCTGTATGCATCAGCTGTCCTTGGAGAACCCCGGCAGTGGGGAGGCAGCCCTGAGCTCCCGTTTCCCTGCCCCCCAGGGCACTGGCCTTGAGAGGCTGTGAATGTCCCTGTCTTGGCAGCTACTAATTCTGGAAGGTCTCCAAGCATAACTCAGACCTCGCAGAGAGAATATGCAAATGAGGCCTCCCATAAATCACAGCTGACCACTCCAATCAGCTGCCTTGTGTTGCTTTCAGTTTCAATAAAGCCAGGCCCTGTGGCCGGACCCACGCCTCCATCCCCTCTCCTGATCAGTGACCTGGAAGGGAAATGGCTCTGGGGCTAATGTTCTGAGACCCGTGGCCCTGCTGTCTCTGTAAGTGAGTTGTGAAGAACTCAGGAGTCCCAACGCCACTGTGAGTCCCCCCTCTGCCTCCCCATCCACTTGGACTTTGATTTAATAAAAATCGCATCCTCCCGGGCTCCCTCCAAGGCCAGAGACTGTTAGGAGCCCTCCAAAGTTTAAACCAGGCCAGCTCTTAATTAGTCGGCAACATCAATATCACTTTTTCCCCGTGATTTGCATTTCAAAGTAAATTCCACATCTTGGGCTGTCAGCATCCAGGAGCCTGGCAGAAGGTTGTTCCGTGCGGCAGAAAAAAAAATCCCACCACGGAGTGCCTGGGATTTCAGAAACTCAGCAACATCGCCAAGGCTTCTTCCGTCCACTGCTGATTTCGTGCCAATGGCCCTGATCAACTCCATTTTACCCCGTTCCATCTGTGGGGCTGATCTGCCCCCTCCGAGGCCTGGAAGTGCCTACAACTTTGAGTTGTAAATGGAGGGCCCACTCCCCTAGCAGATGTGTTCATCTAGACCAAAAAGAAAAAAATAATGTACACAAAAGTCTCCATCTCTGGCTTCTCCAAGATGAGGCCACACCCAGCTGGCCGTCTTTGGATGGGCAGGGACTCTCCAATGTGTCACAGTCCCCACCAGTGCCTACTGTCCCATGCCTGGCTGTCCCACTGCTATGTCCCTGGCCCCTGTGAAAGCTGGAGTTTTTGTCACTTCTTATATGGGCTGAATTGAAGGAGGCGGGACTGGTTACAAGAGGTATTGAAGGGAGAGGCAGGAAATTATCAGTGACCCCTAGACCTTTCCAAAGTAAGACCCAAAGGGTTGCTCCTTGAGAAGAGGAGGAGGATGAAGATGGGGTGAGAAAAGTCTCTTGGGATATGAAGGAAAAGCCTGGCAGAGGGACGGGACATGCTCAAGTTGTCCCCTGACCCTGTGTCACCCCCACCTCTCTCTCCCTCCAGCTCAGACCTGGTGAGAATCTCCAAGAGTGGGGATAGGGTAGAATGCACACCTGGATGAGTGATGGGATAAATGGGTCCTGCCGGGATCTGTCATGAACCTGATGGGTCACTCACCAGGGACAAGTTTCTCTGGGCTTTGGTTTCCACTTCTAGAAAATGAAGTCATTGTCTTGGGTTACTGACCTCTGAGCTTCCTGCCCAGCTCCTTGTTATTTGTCCTAAGATGGAGGTTGAGTAACCAGAGGGTCTCTGAGCCTTGGGGAGGGTCAGAATGACCCTTCCCAGTGGATTTAAACACTTCTCCCTCCCCATAGTCTCCATCACCTGCTTCCATTTCTAAATCTTAGGGAAAGAGCTTGGCTTATCATGCAGCTTCAAGTCAAGCCCCAGGAAATCTGCCCCTAAGCCCCTCCCAAAGAGAAATCCTGGCATTAACACTGACCCCCTGCTGAAGGCTTTTTCTGACCTTCACCCTCCCTGTCTACAAACAGTTCTTCACTTTTCATGCCACACACTTGTACTACATGTGTTTTCAGTGCCTTTTCTGTGCCAGGTCCTAGGGTTTTGGTGTCTAAGGAGAGTGTAGAGAGAATTCTGTTGCTGACGGACCCCACCCCCAACTCTGCGTTCTGCCACTCCCACCCACCCAGCACTCCCCATAGGCAGAGGAGAGGACGGAGGTAATCCATACGGAGAGGATCACGTATGGAGTACTTGGTGCATGCTGTGTGCTTGACTGGTTCATTCTTCCATCGACTTTCCATAATAGATCGACATAGATGCATTACCATCCCCATTTTGCAGATAAGGAAAGTAAGGCTCAGGGAGGTGAAGCCTTTTAACTGAATGTCACTTTGCTACCAAACAGTAGGAAATGAGTCTATCTCCAAGGTCCTTGCTCTTGGGCAATAATTGGCACTGGCTTCCATTATAGTAAATGAACTAACTACCTAATATCAGAATGGTAAGAATCATTGTTTCTCTCTGGTTCCACCGTGCTTGGAACAGAAGAATATTTATGACATTGACCGTTCATTTTTTTTTAGAGTAATCTCTACACCCATTATAGGGCTTGAACTCATAAACCCAAGATCCATAGTTGCACACTCTACTGACTGAGTCAGCCAGGTACCCCTCACACAGACTGTTTATAAATCACTTTCAACTCCTTAAGTGAAAAATGGGCACTTAGTCATCGATGAATCCCTAGAACTCAGTAAAAAGTCCAGGACATAGTAGGTGCTTCAACCAAGTTGGATGAGGGGCACCTGACTATCAGCTGGTGGAACATGTGGATCTTGATCTCAGGGTTGTGAGTTCGAGCATCATATTTGGTGTTGGGATTACTTAAAAAAAAAAAATCTAAAAAAAAAAAAAAAAAACAAAACCCAAAACAAGTGAAATGAATTAAGTTGGATTCAATTCAAATGGGATTGAATGGAACGAAATTGAATTGAATTGCATTGAATCGAACTCTTGCCAAGTAGGTGGAGACTGAGATCATAGAGCAGAGAAGCCTAAGAAAATGCTACAGCCTTTTGCATATTGGACCTATAATCAGCCAGGATTCTTTTGAGTTGCAAGTGGTAGAGAGCCAACCCAAAATGACTTCAACAAAAATTGGAATGTACTGGCTCATGAAATTGGAAATTCAAGACTGACCTTTGGGGCTCAGATGTAGTTGGATCCAGGGAACTCTGAGTCTTTGTCTCTCTTCTATGTTTGGCTCTGACAATACAATGAGAGACAACCATTGGCAACACTGGATTCACACTGTCCTGTTAAGCTGTCTCAGTGGGAAACTTATCTTTCCCAAGAACTCCATTAGAAAAATCCTCAGAAGGGCTCTGGTTGGCCAGCCTGGCTCCTGAACTCACCATCGAACCAATTACTGCAGTCAGAAGGAGGAGGTAGTCTGATTAAGTATACATGTCCACAGTTGTGGCTGGCCAGAGTTGGGGTCAGCCCAGCCAAGCCACATGAAATCCACTCCCCACCACCCAGAAAGAGTAGTTTAGACTCCAGGAGAAGAAAGCTTGGAAGCTTCCAGCAGGAACACATCTCGGAATTTCACTTTTCAGACTTTTCCCACAGATGTAGGGGACCCCACTGAACACCCCTTTTCCAGCACCTACTTGAAATACAGACCCCACCTTTCCTGGGGCTTGCTAAGTGCATCTGTCTTCGGTCACTTTCTTCTATCTAGGGATGCCATGACTGTGTTAAACTGACTCTGAATAGAGACAGAGCTGTGAAGCCCGTCCCACCCAGAGCAGGTGCCAAAGGAAAGTGATTTATTTTCATTCATCTAGAGGCCCAAATCAGGACATTGTCTCAGTTCCAATTCTTCAGAGGAGGGAATAAAGGAGGAGTGTGTTTCTTTATGCCTCTCTGGAAGCCAGTGGCCATTGTTGGGAAACTGCCTTTGGATTTTTCCAGAATTCTTTCCCTAGTTCACAAACATTCATTCTGAGAAACTTCACAATCAGTGAGGGTTCCTGACACACTCCTACACAACTGTGGGCCTGCTGGTGGACACGAATTCTCTGAAAGGGGCTCTGTCCAAAAATAACAAAGCTTTAAAAATTTAAGTGTGATGGAGGAAAAATATGTTAATATTCGATTGTTTACATCTTTTAACCCTCTTCCACCTGCTAGGGATAATTATGTGGTTGCCTATTTAGCATTCCCTCTTTTACCCTACACCAGTAGAAAGAGTTCTGCATTAACCATCTGGGTTCCTGAGCTTTTATGGTACAAAATTGGGTATAAAAAGAACTGGATGAATGAGAACAGGGGATTCTCAGCTTGTTAGAGAAAAAAATAAAGTTGGAAGGAAATGGAGAGGAGGAGGAGAGGCAGGATCCTACGGTGGCTGAGTGTCAGTGGAAAGGGAGTGATTCAGAGGTAAATGTCAGGAAAACCATGAGGATGCAAGAAAATAAAAATGGGGAAATAGGACTTTCTGAGGGTTGCTAAGGATTGTGAAATCAAGTCTTCTTTGATGTTCTCTGAGAAGCTCCAATAAATATTTTTTTTAAAAAGATTATTTATTTAGTTAGTTGACAGAGAATGAGATCACAAGTAGGCACAGAGAGAGGGGGAAACAGGCTTCCTGCTGAGCAGAAAGCCCGATGCAGGGCTGGATCCCAGGACCCGAGATCATGACCTGAGCCGAAGGCAGAGGCTTTAACCCACTGAGCCACCCAGGTGCCCCTCCAATAAAGATTTATATTGCTTCCAGCATATATAGAAAGATATAGATAGATAGGTAGATCAATAGGTAGATAGATAGATTGATTGGTTGATTTCAGGATTATATATACTATTCCCCTGTACATCTGTTTATCTAACCAGTTCTCCATTGGTGGAAATTTGGGTTCTTTTCCATTTTTTGATATTATAAATAACACCATGAACATCCTTGTAACTAAGTCTCTGTACACATCCAAGATAATTTCCTTGGGATTACTCATTGGGTCCTGAGTCATGGCCTAAATCATATAAAAACCTGAGGCCTGAGTGATTCAGCGCAGCATATCCTAAGAAGGTGACTTTATGAAATCAATTTAACCTGAGCCTCAGTTTCCTTATCTGGGAAATGGGACTGTTCATTCCTCAGTTACAGGGCTGCTGTGAGGAACAATTAAGATAACATGTAAAAATTGCTTTGGGAATCTGAAATAGGCTACAGGCACAAACATCTCTTCTCCCCACTTCCCTGCATTATTTGGATGCTCAAACTATGTTCGCAAATTGTCTTGACGAAAATAGAAATGAAATGTGTATTTTAAAGTCTGCATCATGTATTTGCATTCTCTATTAAAAAATTAATCTAAAAAAATCAGGCACCTTCTCAATCTCCACCAAATTCTCCTGTTTTATTCTCATTAAAGCCCTTGTCACTGTTTCTTTTTTAAAAATTTTTATTTAGTTGATTTTTTATCTTCACTCTAGAATTTTGTCAGGTCTCA
Organism: Mustela nivalis; assembly: GCF_964662115.1. Classification (NCBI taxonomy): domain Eukaryota; kingdom Metazoa; phylum Chordata; class Mammalia; order Carnivora; family Mustelidae; genus Mustela; species Mustela nivalis. Next base: position 36,995 of record NW_028135428.1, on the reverse strand, counting down.
GAGAGCAGGCACTTGTTTAGTCATATTCTCTGCCATGTCCCCAGGGCCCTGGCACACACCTGGCACATGTCCCATAAATGTTTGGTGATGTATGTGCAGAGAGAGAGGGATTGAGAGAGCGGTGTATGGAGAGATGGATGGAGAGAGGGATGGAGGGATGGATGGAGGGTTGGAGAGATGGACAGATGGATGGAGGGATGGATGGAAGGATATGGAAGGATGGAGGGAGGGAGGGAGGGAGGGAGGGATATGGAGGGATGGAGATATGGAGAGAAGGATGAGGTGTGGTTATGGAGAAATGCAAAGATGGAGGGATGGATAAATGGAGGAAGGGAGGGAGGGGTGGAGGGAGGGAAGAACTTCCCAGACCAAGTTCTTAACTACCTCCCTGACCTTCATATTTCCTTTTCTCTTGCTCTCTTATTGTCTTTCACAATCCATCTTCTTGTCCCACCCTTTCCATGCTCTGCAGGTTAATTGGGCAGAAGAGTTCAGACCAGAGACCTGTATACTGCCCCTGTCTTCACTGCTATTCTGAGTTTGAGGTCTGGTTCCAGTTTCTCAGATCATGGGCCAATCTGCCCGACCTTCTCACTCCATGTGTCCTCTTGGGGCTGCCCAGCAGCCTCTGCTGCTCCAGTCCCTGCCCCCTGGAACAGAAACCCTAAGAGTCAGGCCAGTACCTCTCCCACTGAGAAGCCCCCTCACCCCTCACCATGAGGGCCTCTAGATTCAGAGATGTGGGAGGCAGAGGGGAAGGATAGTGAAATTGAGGATGCTTTTGAGACCTCAGCAATGGCTGGGCTGCTACTGGATATGGCATTCTCTTTCCTCCTTCTAGACTCCAAGGACTCTTCTAGGAATATTGGTTTTGCCATCTGCAGGAAGCTGGCAGCAAGAAAGGGCCACAGAAGGCTCCCGAAGGACAGGGCCAATAGGCAGCTACTTTCCAAGTGAGTCCAGTTCCTCCCTGCCAGCCCAGAGTCACCTGAAGGAGGGTCTCTCTTGCTCTTAAAGGGGAGTAGACTGTAACTGCCCCCCAAAATGCAGTCTATTTCAGGTTGTGTTAAAAAGAAAGGCATAGGCCCAAAATGGCATCACTTAACATTAAGGCCCCACATTAGCAAACCAAGATTTAATACCTGACCCACAGTTTCAGTTTTACAGGAATGCGACCTTTGACAAGTCCACCTGGAATTTCCTGGTCAGTACTGGGATCATACCAGTACTGTTCCCCTTCTGTTCCCCTTAGAAGGGCAACCTTACCTAAAATCGTTCATTCTTTGCTACTATTTTCCTATCAGTCTTTACAAACCTGTCCTTTCCTACAGCTCAGCAGAGCTCCTTTCTGTTTGCTGAATGGGATGCTGCCTGAATCAGGAAAGCCCATTAGATCTTCGAATGTACTCAGTTGAATTTTTGTTATTTAACACTTGATTGTTTTTTAAAAAAACAGTGGACATAGGAAAAGTTCTGAAAACCAAATAGAGTAGAAGTTATTCTTCCATGGGTGACATCAACATTGACAAGGGAAATCTCTGTAAGGGTGTCTCCCTCTCAGTACTAGAAGAAGAAAGGTGACTCAGAATCTCTAGAAACTCCTATCAGTGAGAAAGCAGAGATTTAAATCTTCACAAACACCTCACCCTTGTTTACTGTGTCTTTTCTGGTCACCTTCCATAACCGGCCTTCCTCCCCTCACCATTTTGTGCTTAGCGGGAGATGTTATTTAAGGTGGTGGCTGGGGCCACTGGGGGGAGTTGCTTAGCTCTCCTAGGTCTCTCCCTTGTATATAGGAGGTATGTATGTTATTAAACTTCTGTGTTTTTAAATTTTAAACATTTAAATTCAATTTAGTTAACATATAGTGTATTATTAGTTTCAAGGGTAGAGTTCAGTGATTCATCAGTTGCATGTAACACCCAGTGCTCATTATATCACGTGCCCTCCTTCACGCCTGTCACCCAGTTACCCCATCCTTCTGCCCACCTCCCCTTTGGTCACCCTCAGCTTATTTTCTATAGTTAAGAGTCTCTTATGGTTTGTCTTCATCTCTGTTTTCATCTTATTTCATTTTTCCTTTCCTCCCCGTATGTTCATCTGTTTTGTTTCTTAAATTCCACATATGAGTGAAATTATATCATATTTGCCTTTCTCTGACTGACTGACTTCACTTAGCATAATACCTCTAGTTTCATCCATATTGTTGTAAATGGCAAGATTTCATTCTTTTTGATGACTGAGTAATATTCTATCACACACACACACACACACACACACACACACACACACACACCCCACATCTTCTTTATCCATTCATCCATTGGTGGACATCTGGTCTCTTTCCATGTTTTGGCTGTTGTGGATATTGCTACTATAAACATTGGGTTTTGTTTTTCTCTTTGTAATCTGTCTTTCATTACAGTGGGCATCTCAGCCAAGAACCTAGAAGGGTAGAGGGAAAATTATGGTTCCTCCTCCACATTCTTTCCAAGTATCTCTCCGCTCTGATCAGGCTTTCTCATTCGCCTCTCTCATCTCTTATTATCTCTGATCTCTCTCCTTTACTGTCCCTTGTCCTCCCATGTCTTTACCGTCTCACGTTGTCTTCCACAAGGTGGTACTGTGTGGCCCGACAATCTGAGAAACCTCCAGGTCAGAGGACGTTCTGCCCCAGCATCTTGGGGAGGCCACCTCACTAAAGGGTCCAGTCAGTCCACTGTGTCCCATAGACAATCACAAATAGACGGGGGAATCCGTGAATCCCGTCCCCCTATATAATACATATATTTTTCCAGGGAAAGACCCATTATCATTTCTCAATTTACCAAAGGAGACCATGGAAGAAACCTACAGTAAGGTTTAACAGACTTTGATGAATTAATGAGTGACTTGGAATAAGTGACCTTACCCCAACCATGGCTCATCTTCCTCTTCTGTAAATTAGCAGTAATGACTTTCAAATACTACTTTTCATAGCCCCAAGCTTCTGGGTATCTGTTCAGATGAGAGGATGGTTCTGGGGCCCAGGAGTCCACATCCCCACTTCTGCTTCCTCCTCAGGGACCCTGTATCCATCTGAAGCGCATACATGGGACTGCCAGGACAGGTTTCCATGGCACAAATGATTCTAAAACTTTACAAAAATGCTGAGGTGTTTAGTACTGATGTCTGCAATTTCCTTTGAAATACATCATAAATCGGAGATATGATAATGCAAGCACAGTACGGAGCTAATGGTAGATTCTAGGTGGTGGGTTTATGCCTGGTGGTTCATTGATTTCTCTTCTTTCCTGAGACTCCTGACTCAGAGAGAAATAACAAAAAGGATGCATCTGGCTTTAGGCACATTGGGGGATCCAAGTGTGGCTGGAATGCAAACAAACACAGTGACTAAAGTGGTCACAAAAAAACCCAGATTTTCTACCACCAAGACCTCTTAGGGTCAAGAGACAGTGTCCAATGAGATATCCATCCCTTGAACCATTAGCTCATATCTGGACCAGGACAGACAGCTTTGTGAGTTTGTAGGACCCAACCACTGATCTTATTCTGTCTCCTGTGCTCCTCCACTTGGATAGGAAGGCTGCTTTCCATGCATGATTCCATGCTCCCTGGCTCCCACGCCACCTCCATTGGTGACAACCACATAATCATGACAATAACGTAGCAGCTAGTGTTACAACTGTGAGCGGTACCCCTGATGGGTAACAGCCATGCTAAACTCTCCAGAGACACTCAACTACTTCATCCTCTGAACAATCCATCAGCCAGATATTATTGCTTTATCAAATTCACACCATTTACTCACTGTGTGATCTGGGCAACTTAGCTAGCCCCTCTGAGCCTCAGTTTCCCCATCTGCAAAATGGGAATCATGAAGACACTGGCCTCACGGGCTGTTGGGGGATTTTCCCATACATGCAAAGGGCTTGGCCCAAAGCCTGGCTCATGGAGGTAGAAGCTGGCTTTTCAGAGAGGTTAAGTGACATGTTCAGGGACACAGAGCCAGGATTAGGACCCTGGTTTTCCTGCTCTTAAAACAAGTGCTCTCAGTTAGTGTGCTATCCTAAAAAATCAGAGCTCTCTGCCGCTGAAAGCACCAGGGGAAAATCTTTGCCTTCCCTTAATTAGATTAAAAGATCCATCATGAGCATGTAAACCAACGAGCCATAATCCATGGACGCTGTTGCATTTTAAACAGAAATTCAGAGCAAGTGGTTCAGATGGGACTGAGCAGCTGGTGGCTGCTGATGGCACACACTGTGTGGTTAAACAGCAAATCATTCCTTCCTCTTGGGAGAGTGAGGGCTGATGGGCATTTGCAGCAGGTTGGTCAGGTCTGGGCTGGAGGCTTAGTAAGAACCCCCTCCAAGCTGGTGAGCCCCTTTGTGTGTTATGTGCAAACAACATCTCTTTTTTTTCTTTTTCTTTTTATATAATTTTTTATTTTTTATAAACATATATTTTTATCCCCAGGGGTAAAGGTCTGTGAATCACCAGGTTTACATACTTCACAGCACTCACCAAAGCACATACCCTCCCCAATGTCCATAATCCCACCCCCTTCTCCCAAACCCCCTCCCCCCAGCAACCCTCAGTTTGTTTTGTGAGATCAAGAGTCACTTATGGTTTGTCTCCCTCCCAATCCCATCTTACATCATTTATTCTTCTCCTACCCACTTAAGCCCCCATGTTGCATCACCACTTCCTCATATCAGGGAGATCATATGATAATTGTCTTTCTCTGCTTGACTTATTTCGCTAAGCATGATACACTCTAGTTCCATACATGTTGTCGCAAATGGCAAGATTTCATTTCTTTTGATGGCTGCATAGTATTCCATTGTGTATATATACCACATCTTCTTGATCCATTCATCTGTTGATGGACATCTAGGTTCTTTCCATAGTTTGGCTATTGTGGACTATGCTGCTATAAACATTCAGGTGCACGTGCCCCTTTGGATCACTACGTTTGTATCTTTAGGGTAAATACCCAATAGTGCAATTGCTGGGTCATAGGGCAGTTATATTTTCAACATTTTGAGGAACCTCCATGCTGTTTTCCAGAGTGGCTGCACCAGCTTGCATTCCCACCAACAGTGTAGGCGGGTTCCCCTTTCTCCGCATCCTCGCCAGCGTCTGTCATTTTCTGACTTGTTGATTTTAGCTATTCTGACTGGTGTGAGGTGATATCTCATTGTGGTTTTGATTTGTATTTGCCTGATGCCGAGTGATATGGAGCACTTTTTCATGTGTCTGTTGGCCATCTGGATGTCTTCTTTGCAGAAATGTCTGTTCATGTCCTCTGCCCATTTCTTGATTGGATTATTTGTTCTTTGGGTGTTGAGTTTGCTAAGTTCTTTATAGATTCTGGACACTAGTCCTTTATCTGATAGGTCGTTTGCAAATATCTTCTCCCATTCTGTCAGTTGTCTTTTGATTTTGTTAACTGTTTCCTTTGCTGTGCAAAAGCTTTAGATCTTGATGAAATCCCAATAGTTCATTTTTGCCCTTGCTTCCCTTGCCTTTAGCGTTGTTCCTAGGAAGATGTTGCTGCAGCTGAGGTCAAAGAGGTTGCTGCCTGTGTTCTCCTCACGGATATTGATGGGTTCCTTTCTCACATTGAGGTCCTTCATCCATTTTGAGTCTATTTTTGTGTGTGGTGTAAGGAAATGGTCCAATTTCATTTTTCTGCATATGGCTGTCCAGTTTTCCCAGCACCATTTATTGAAGAGGCTGTCTTTTTTCCATTGGACATTCTTTCCTGCTTTGTCGAAGATTAGTTGACTGTAGAATTGAGGCTCTATTTCTGGGCTCTCTATTCTGTTCCATTGATCTATGTGTCTGTTTTTGTGCCAGTACCATGCTGTCTTGATAATGACAGCTTTGTAATTAAGAGCTTGAAGTCCGGAATTGTGATGCCACCAACGTCGGCTTTCTTTTTCAATATCCCTTTGGCTATTCGAGGTCTTTTCTGGTTCCATATAAATTTTAGCATTATTTGTTCCATTTCTTTGAAAAAGATGGATGGTACTTTGATAGGAATTGCATTAAATGTGTAGATTGCTTTAGGTAGCATAGACATTTTCACAATATTTATTCTTCCAATCCAGGAGCATGGAGCATTTATCCATTTCTTTGTGTCTTCCTCAATTTCTTTCATGAGTACTTTATAGTTTTCTGAGTATAGATTCTGAGCCTCTTTGGTTATGTTTATTCCTAGGTATCTTATGGTTTGGGGTGCAATTGTAAATGGGCTTGACTCCTTCATTTCTCTTTCTTCTGTCTTGCTGTTGGTGTAGAGAAATGCAATTGATTTCTGTGCATTGATTTTATATCCTGACACTTTACTGAATTCCTGTATAAGTTCTAGCAGTTTTGGAGTGGAGTCTTTTGGGTTTTCCACATTTAGTATCATATCATCTGCGAAGAGTGATAATTTGACTTCTTCTTTGCCTATTTGGATGCCTTTAATTTCCTTTTGTTGTCTGATTGCTGAGGCTAGGACCTCTAGTACTATGTTGAATAGCAGTGGTGATAATGGACATCCCTGCCATGTTCCTGACCTTAGCGGAAAAGCTTTCAGTTTTTCTCCATTGAGAATGATATTTGCGGTGGGTTTTTCATAGATGGCTTTGATGATATTGAGGTATGTGCCCTCTATCCCTACACTTTGAAGAGTTTTGATCAGGAAGGGATGCTGTACTTTGTCAAATGCTTTTTCAGCATCTATTGAGAGTATCATATGGTTCTTGTTCTTTCTTTTATTGATGTGTTGTATCACATTGACTGATTTGCGGATGTTGAATCAACCTTGCATCCCTGGAATAAATCCCACTTGGTCGTGGTGAATAATCCTTTTAATGTACTGTTGAATCCTATTGGCTAGTATTTTGATGAGTATTTTCCCATCTGTGTTCATCAAGGATATTGGTCTATAGCTCTATTTTTGATGGGATCCTTGTCTGGTTTTGGGATCAAGGTGATGCTGGCCTCATAAAATGAGTTTGGAAGTTTTTCTTCCATTTCTATTTTTTGGAACAGTTTCAGGAGAATAGGAATTAGTTCTTCTTTAAATGTTTGGTAGAATTCCCCCGGGAAGCCGTCTGGCCCTGGGATTTTGTTTGTTTGGAGATTTTTAATGACTGTTTCAATCTCCTTACTGGTTATGGGTCTGTTCAGGCTTTCTATTTCTTCTTGGTTCAGTTGTGGTAGTTTATATGTTTCTAGGAATGCATCCATTTCTTCCAGATTGTCAAATTTATTGGCATAGATTTGCTCAAAGTATGTTCTTATAATAGTTTGTATTTCTTTGGTGTTTGTTGTGATCTCTCCTCTTTCATTCATGATTTTATTTATTTGGGTCCTTTCTCTTTTCTTTTTGATAAGTCGGGCCAGGGGTTTATCAATTTTATTAATTCTTTCAAAGAACCAGCTACTAGTTTCGTTTATTTGTTCTATTGTTTTTTTTTTTTTCTTTTTGGTTTCTGTTTCATTGATTTCTGCTCTGATATTTATGATTTCTCTTCTCCTGCTGGGCTTAGGGTTTCTTTCTTGTTCTTTCTCCAGCTCCTTTAGGTGTAGGGTTAGGTTGTGTACCTGAGACCTTTCTTGTTTCTTGAGAAAGGTTTGTACCACTATATATTTTCCTCTCAGGACTGCCTTTGTTGTGTCCCACAGATTTTGAACCGTTGCATTTTCATTATCATTTGTTTCCATGATTTTTTTCAATTCTTCTGTAATTGCCCGGTTGACCCATTCATTCTTTAGAAGGATGCTGTTTAGTCTCCATGTATTTGGGTTCTTTCCAAACTTCCTTTTGTGGTTGAGTTCTAGCTTTAGAGCATTGTGGTCTGAAAATATGCAGGGAATGATCCCAATCTTTTGATACCGGTTGAGTCCTGATTTAGGACCGAGGATGTGATCTATTCTGGAGAATGTTCCATGTGCTCTAGAGAAGAATGTGTATTCTGTTGCTTTGGGATGAAATTTTCTGAATATATCTGTGATGTCCATCTGGTCCAGTGTGTCATTTAAGGCCTTTATTTCCTTGTTGATCTTTTGCTTGGAAGATCTGTCCAATTCAGTGAGGGGAGTGTTAACGTCCCCTACTATTATTGTATTGTTGTTTATGTGTTTCTTCTTTGATTTTGTTATTAATTGGTTTATATAGTTGGCTGCTCCCACGTTGGGGGCATAGATATTTAAAATTGTTAAATCTTCTTGTTGGACAGACCCTTTGAGTATGATATAGTGTCCTTCCTCATCTCTTATTATAGTCTTTGGCTTAAAATCTAATTGATCTGATATAAGGTTTGCCACTCCTGCTTTCTTCTGATGTCCATTAGCATGGTAAATTCTTTTCCACCCCCTCACTTTAAATATGGAGGTGTCTTCGGGCTTAAAATGTGTTTCTTGAAGGCAACATATAGATGGGTTTTGTTTTTTTATCCATTCTGATACCCTGTGTCTTTTGACAGGGGCATTTCACCCATTAACATTCAGGGTAACTATTGAGAGATATGAATTTAGTGCCATTGTATTGTCTGTAAGGTGACTGTTACTATATATGGTCTCTGTTCCTTTCTGATCTACCACTTGTAGGCTCTCTCTTTGCTTAGAGGACCCCTTTCAATATTTCCTGTAGAACTGGTTTGGTGTTTGGAAATTCTTTCAGTTTTTGTTTGTCCTGGAAGATTTTAATCTCTCCTTCTATTTTCAATGATAGCCTAGCTGGATATAGTGTTCTTGGCTGCATGTTTTTCTCATTTAGTGCTCTGAAAATATCATGCCAGCTCTTTCTGGCCTGCCAGGTCTCTGTGTATAAGTCAGCTGCCAATCTAATATTTTTACCATTGTATGTTACAGACTTCTTTTCCCGGGCTGCTTTCAGGATTTTCTCTTTGTCACCGAGACTTGTAAATTGTACTATTAGGTGACGGGGTGTGGGACTATTCTTATTGATTTTGAGGGGCATTCTCTGAACCTCCTGAATTTTGATGCTCGTTCCCTTTGCCATATTGGGGAAATTCTCCCCAATAATTCTCTCCAGTATACCTTCTGTTCCCCTCTCTCTTTCTTCTTCTTCTGGAATCCCAATTATTCTAATGTTGTTTCGTCTTATGGTGTCACTTATCTCTCGAATTCTCCCCTCGTGGTCCAGTAGCTGTTTGTCCCTCTTTTGCTAAGCTTCTTTATTCTCTGTCATTTGGTCTTTTATATAACTAATTCTTTCTTCTGCCTCATTTATCCTAGCATTGAGAGCCTCCATTTTGGATTGCACCTCATTAATAGCTTTTTTGATTTCAACTTGGTTAGATTTTAGTTCTTTATTTCTCCAGAAAGGGCTTTTATATCTCTCGAGAGGGTTTCTCTAATATCTTCCATGCCTTTTTCGAGCCCGGCTAGAACCTTGAGAATTGTCATTCTGAACTCTAGATCTGACATATTACCAATGTCTGTATTGATGTGGTCCCTAGCCTTCGGTACTGCCTCTTGTTCTTTTTTTTTGTGTTGAATTTTTCCATCTTGTCATTTTGTCCAGATAAGAGTATATGAAGGAGCAAGTAAAATACTAAAAGGGTGGCAACAAGCCCAGGAATATATGCTTTTACCAAATTAGAAGAGATCCCAAATCGTGAGGGAGGAGAAAGGGGATAAAAAGAGGTTCAAAAAGGAAGAAAGAAAAAAAAAGAAAAAAGAAAAGGAAAGAATTAAAAAAAAGAAAACAAATAAGAAAAATATAAAAAAGAAAAAATATATATATTAGATAAACCAATTAAAAAACGTTAAAAAAGAAAAAGGTAAAAGTTAAAAAAAAATTTTCCAGAAGGCGAGAAAAAAACTAAAAAATGAAAAAGAAAAAAATTAAATTAACTGCAAGACCCAAAAAAATCACAGGGAAAAAGCCATGAGTTCCTTGCTTTGCTTTCTCCTCCTCTGGAATTCTGCTGCTCTCCTTGGTATTGAAACTGCACTCCTTGGTAGGTGAACTTGGTCTCGGCTGGATTTCTTGTTGATCTTCTGGGGGAGGGGCCTGGTGTAGTGATTCTCAAGTGTCTTTGCCCCAGGCGGAATTACGCCGCCCTTACCAGGGGCCGGGGTGAATAATCCGCTCGGGTTTGCTTTCAGTAGCTTTTGTTCCCTGAGCGCTTTCCGTAGAGTTCCGGAGGACAGGAATACAAATGGCGGCCTCCTGGTCTCTGGCCCGGAGGAGCCGAGAGCCCAGGGCCCCACTCCTCAGTGCCCCCTCAGAGAACAGCGCCCAGTTACTCCCTTCTCCCTGACCTCCGGCCCTGCTCCGAGCTCACCGAGCCTGCGACCGGTTCAAGGTCACCCCGAGCTGCGAGCTTACTGTCGGCTCTGTCTCTGTAGCTGGCTTTCCCGTTCCAATACCCGCAAGCTCTGTGACACTCAGACACCCCCGATCCTTCTGTGACCCTGCGGGACCTGAGGCCATGCTGACCCCGCGTGGGCTTCACTCCGGTTTAGCCTCTGGAGCGATGTCCCTCAGCGGAACAGACTTTTAAAAGTCCTGATTTTGTGCGCTGTTGCTCCGCCGCTTGTCGGGAGCCGGCCCCTCCCCCCGGGGTCTATCTTCCCGTCGCTTTGGATTCACTTCTCCGCCGGTCCTACCTTTCAGAAAGTGGTTGTTTTTCTGTTTCCAGAATTGCTGTTCTTCTTCTCTTCGATCTGCCGGTGGATTTTCACGTGTTTACAATCTTTAGATAAGCTATCTAGCTGATCTCCGGCTAGCTGAAGTAGTCTCAGCCTGCTACTTCTCCGCCATCTTGACTCCTCCCCTGCAAACAACATCTCTTAATATTCTATCTGACTTTGAAAGCAGGGGAAAAAAAAGATCATTCTGTCAGCTCCATGTTTCCCAAAGCTGGGTGTGTATCATATCACCTGGAGACTTGACAAAAATGGACATTGGCACCATCATCAGATCTAGTGATTCAAATGCTTTAGTACAGGGTCTGAAGATCAATATTTCCAGGGCATCATCACAAAACATTTCTGAAATAGCAGAAAACCACCACATTGTGTCCTTGAATTCCCACAGTGTTTCTAAGGGTTTGGGATTTATAAACCTATTTTGTTGATGAGGTACTGAGACTTGGAGAGGCAGCAAATTTGTTCAAGGCCACACAATTAGTATATCAGGATTCTTTATACCCTGAGGAAGAGAGAACTAAAAATTTAAAGATAGCATAAACACAATGGAAGTGTCTTTCTCATTCACAGAATCAAAAATTGCCGTGAAGGAGTTCAGAGGCCTGGGTTTCTTCTAGCTTGTTGCTCTGCCACCACAACACAAAGCTTCCTCCTCAAGGTTCATAATAGTTGCTCTAGCTCCAGTCATCACACCCACTTTCTAGCTTCCAGGAAGAAGGAAAAGGAAGTTAGTTTCCACTGAGGAGCTTCAGTTGCTTATCACATGTGGGTAGGTGGGAAAGGGTACAGGATGAGGTTAGGAAATTGATGGAAAAGCAGGGCATGGCTTGTTTTGTTCTGTAAGCCTTCTATAAAGAGTCATTTTTATAGACAAGTATTTATTTTGGGATTTAGTCATTTAATATGCAAAATAGCATTTTAGGTTTTTATGGCCTTTTCAAAAGACATGTATGTTCATTATAGGAAAACTTTAACATATCATCGGGCACTAAGAAGGAAACAGATCTTCATCTATCATCCACATCCTACAATAATGACCCTGTTTTGATCTTTTATCCATTTCATTATTTATACTGATGTATGTTATACATGAAAACGTTTTTTTGATGCAATCATGGGATCATACAATATCTACTGTTTTATAACCTGATTAAAAAATAAAATAAAATGTGAACATGATACCAAAAAATAAGGTGTTTCCTAGAAGTTTAAATAAGGCACCAGTGGCTCTTACATCTGGTAGCCATAACCATACTCACATGGCCCTGTCCAGCTACAAGAGATTGGGAAATATGGTTCTTATTCCCCATTTCAAAATAGAGAGTAGGAATTTCAACTACTGAATGGCTGGTGTTTTGGATTTCTCATCTTAATCTTAATAACCCTCAAGGAGGCAGCTATCATCCCAGCTTTGGCCACGAAGGAACTGATACTCAGAAGAGTTAGTAGCTTGTTCCAAGCTTCCCCATGGCAGAATTAGGGTTTAAACTTGGATGGGCGGACTCTAAATTCTATAACTTTTCCTTCCAGAGGTGACACTGTAACACCAGAAGAAGGCAGCAGGGGAACCCGTGTTCAGGCGAGACTTCCCCAAGGGGAAGAAGACAGCTTCTTCCATAGGTGCATCTGGGGGGAAAGGTCACGGCTTCCCTATCACCTGGGCTCAGAAGGTCAAGGAAGCAGGTTAGTCTGCAATGGGAACCAACGCCTGGCAAGAACCGGGGGAACGCCAAAATGCCAGGTGTTGTGCCCCCCGTCTCCCTCCTCCCCCCACAGCCCCCTGGACACAAAGGCTTGGCAGCTGTGGTCAGAGGTACCCTCTGCCTTTCTCCGCCCCTCCCCCACACCCAGGGCTACTGCTCTTGCGGTATGATCTCATCAACCTGAAAATAAGGAGCCGAAATGAGAAGCTAATGAGCATTTATTTTAATTTAGGGAGCTCAGATTCGGGTAGATCCCTGAATAGTGCTTCCACTTGGACGGTGGAGGTGAGAAGTTTTTATGAGGAAAAGGAAGAGGGTCTGTGATCATAGGAGTTCATATAACACGCATTGATCCACTCCTCTTCTGGTGTTAGCAAGCAAAAAAGATTCCTGCGTGCATTAGTGAACTGTTCTGTCTTTTCAGAGTCTGCAGCCAACAGTGTTATGATCAGGATATCCACGGTCCTGTTTGCTTTTTTTTTTTTTTTTAAGATTTTATTTATTTATTTGAGAGAAAGAACATGTGCAGTGGGGAGAGCGGAGGGAGAAGCTGAGTCCCCGATGAGTGCAAAGCCTGATGTGGGGCTCTGTCTCAGGACCCCAACACCATGGCCTGAACCGAAATCAAGACTGAGATGGTTAACCATTGGAGCCACCCAGGCGCCCCTGTCCTGTTGACTTTTACGAACATTTGTCATTTTGTCATTTTGCCCCATCCAGAGCTTCTGGCGCTGTTCAGAAAAGGCAGGTAAGGCAGGCTCTCTACAGTGGCCTCTTGGTCTCCCTTTCCAAAAAGGGCTCCAGTCACATCAATTTTTCATACTCTGAAGTGGCTGTCCCTGTATTGTCTGTGACAGAGATAACCCCCTCCCCCGCCCAAATCGAATGCTTCTCCATGGATATCAAGACATTCTGCTTCCTTACAAGGGACATTCCTTCCCTCAGACAACCCTGGGTGCTGGCTTATGAAAGACGTTTTCAGCTTTTCTCCTTCACCTCTCCCTCCTCCTTCTCCATACAGTGGACTGTATGACCCATATTGACCCATATTCCCAGGGCATTTGACTTGTCACCTCCTTCTACAAAAGGCAAATGGAGAGACCAAGAAGACAGGCATCGTCTAGCACAGGGCTGTGCAAATGTTGTCCGTAAAAAATCTGATCAAAGATATCTGAGGTTTTCTGGGCCACAAAGACTACTCGACTCTGCCATTGCAGCATGAAACAACCATAGATAATATGTCCACGAAGGACTGTGTTCTGATAAAACTCTCTCTACAAAATCAGGGGAAGGCCTTGTTTTAATCATGGGCCAGTGTTTGCTAACCTGTGGTCTAATGGATACATGCACAGATTGGTATCCTTCAATACCTCCTGCAAATCTCGTTTTCTGGGGTGCATGGGAATTGTCTGCCTAATCTTCTTGGGTTTTAGTTTTCTCATCTCTCAAATAGGAATAAAAAGACCTGTCACCTGTAATCATTGTAATAAAGTCTCTTCTCCCCCAGACAGGCGAAACTTGTTCTGGCCTTAGGGCCTTTGCACTTGCCTCGGTAGCCTTTCTACCCCTGAGTGCCCCTCCTTCCAGCAATTGCATGCTGGCTCCATTTCATCACTGAGTCTCTTAACTCACCCTCTTGGAGGCTTCCCTGGCACCCCCTGCACAAAGCAGTGAATCTCCCAGGCAGACACATAGCAGGTACAGAAGTTGACTTGTTTAAGGAACATTGATTCTTGTTTGGATGAGGAAAATTTGGATTTTTGCAGCCCAGGTGTTTCCTGCACTGGGAATGCTACCTTATCCTCTTTCCCACAATCTTCATGACAGGTCACATGTGTGATCCAAAACTCAAGGCAAGAAGAACCAACACCCCTTTTTCCAGTGTGTACTTTTCAACCCTGGGCACTTCCTCCATCAACTGGAATGACTGCCTGGGCTGGCAGATAAAAGAAAACAAAGGAGTGATCTTCGAGGTCCTTCAGACCCGTCCCCACTTGCTGATGGGCCTTCATAAGTCACCCAGAATTTTCCACCTAGATTTATAAAATCCATTTTCCCTGAGACAAACTAAGCAGTTTATAGAAAACCAATATCATTAGGTTAATGATTCCCCATAAATTATTACCCAGGCAGCATAGTTAATCCCACAGATGGAGCATTAATGGTGGAGGTCAGTTGCTGGCTTTTCAGAGTTGCCTGGCATGACCTTGGCTCAGGCAGATGGCATACCCTAAGAAAGGTTTGTGTCCTCCAAATCCTGGGTTGAATCCCCTCTCTGTAATAATCTTCCATCAGCCCCTTCAGGGCCCCCACTGTAGCCTGGGTGTGACGCCCCAAATGAGCATCACGGAATAGGAATGATTTTCTGTCTTGTTCTATCCTCGGCCATGACTTTTCATTTCCCACTGATGTCTGATTTATTTATCTGTTTATGAAGCGACCCGTTTGGCTTGAAGCGACAGCAATAGGCATTTGATCAAATAGAGCTGCAAATCTCATCTTCCACCATCCTGAATTTTTATTCCATCATTACTTAACAAAATAGAATTAAGTTGGGGAGAAAGCGGGCTCCTGCATTATGCATTGGCCTCATTTCATTGGTCTTTATGTTCTCTCTTGGGACTGCAGTATTTTCATGTTACCCAGCGTTCCCTGAGGGAGGCAGAGCCCATCTCCAGTGACTGAGGACTGTCCCTCTCCACTCTGATTTGGGTTCAGAAAGATGGTAGAGATGTCCAAGAAACATGGATTTCACAAGCATCTGATTGTCTTCAACCAAGGTTGTTCCCATGGGGCAGTACTCTAGGATGGTTTGCCATAGACTGAGCTCCCCCAATTCTAGCCTCCTTAGAATCAAGTCTGTGTTTTCCCAATTCATCCCATAGGCCCAGCTCTTCCTCACCCAAGCAGGTGTGGAGTTGCATAGAACAGACAATATCAGTATCATCATCATTATCAGAATTATCAGAAACTGATTATCAAAGTTCTGGCCAGGTGCCAGACACATTATTAAGGGTTTTTACAGATCTATCCCCATTCTATAGATGAGAAAACCAAACAAAGACAACTAGCATTCAATTCTCATCTACCTCCCACCTTCGCCAGGTTTTAAACAACTGTAGGATCTGGGCTCATGAAGAGCTGTTTCCTTTTTTTTTTTTTTAAGAATAATTAATTAATTAATTAATTTGAGAGGGAGTGAGCATGAATGGGGGAGGGGCTAAAAGAGGGAATAGCAGGCTCCCCACTGAGTAGGGAGCCCCATGTGGGGCTCGATCCCAGGATCCTGGGACCATGACTGAAGCCGAAGACAGACGCTTAACAGACTGAGCCACCCAGGTGCCAGAGCTGCTTCCTTTCTTGCCAAGGGGAAGGGCAAGTAATTGATATCTACTGGGCACCTCTGTGCTAGGCACTGATCTGTATTATCTTGTTTTATTCTTAAAGTCCCCCATGACATATGCATTAATCCATTTTACAGGCAGGAAAACTGGGGCTTAAAAATCTGAAGATAATCTGATTCTAAATCTAGGATAGCAATGATATCCAGTCAAATAAGGGGTCTTTGAAGGAAAGGTATCTCTGTAGCAGAAGACCAGGTCCTGAGATGGGCTTCAGGGCTCTCACAAGTCTTACTATGTGCATGGGTGCATGGGAATATTTCTTAAGGAAAGCTCCATAACTCTGATCAGACACTTGACAGGGTTCAAACCCAAAATAAGAGATAACTGGTCTAGAAGATGGGAAGCTATGTGGAATACAGCTTTATTTTTATTTATTTTTATTTTTAAGTAATTAATCTCCACACCCAACATGGGGCTGCCCAACCCTGAGATCAAGAGTTGCACCAACAGAGTCAGCCAGGTGCCCCCAGAACAGGACTTTAAGTCCTTGTTGACTCAGGCAACCAGCCACCAGCACACATAGTTTCAGTACTGAGTCCGCATGGATGCCATGGAAGATACAAAGACTGAGATCCATTTGTCCAAGGAGGCAAATAACGGGAGGAACAAGGTGAAGTCTGGTCACTTCCCTGCTTAAAGCCCTCCACTGGTTTTCCAGCCCACTAAGAAGAGAATCCAGACTTTTCACTGTGACCCACAAACAAAGTTCATAGCTGGTTTCTTCTCATCCTTCCAGATGCAGAATGAAGGTCACTTCACAGAGACCCTCCTTAAACTCATGTGATTCTAGCATATGTTGGCATCCCTTTTAGTTCCTGTCACAGTCCGAGTCCGTGATCATTTTGTCTGTGTGGTTACTTCCTCTTTGTCTCCCTAGCTAGAAGTAAGCTCCTGGGTCCTGGGCTTGCCCAACCTGTTCTCCATCTGCAGGACCTGCTACAGTGCCTGGACCAGAGTCAGTAACCAATGATATCAAATAAATGAAAGGGCATGTCGCTTACCCCCTCTGAGTCTCAGTTTTATCACACATAAAATGAAGGCTTATACTATGGGTGGCTTCCAAATTATGTTCTCCAGTTCTCATATGCCTCCCCCAAGTGCCTCAAGACCCCATAGAAGGGAAAAGAAAGGTATATATAGTGATGTTCCTAGTCTCCTAGACAAGGAGACATACCCCATCTATGTATTTTAAATATTACCACTTGCAATAGGATTTCATTGGAATGAAAAATAATTCTTCAGCTCAAAGGTAGAGTTTTAAACAGTTGGATAATAAGCATCTTTCTAACTCTAAAGTCTATGACCTGTACTCTCAGCCACTATGAGAGTCACGGAGAAGGAGCCCCAGCATGTGGGAGAGGAGGCAGCTGCCACCGGGCTGGGCCATCAGGATGACCTGACCAAGGAAGGACTTGAATCAGACCTTGAAGGACAAGTTGAGAAAACCGGAATCGGCAGGCATGGTGTTCCTAACCATGGCAGTGAACAGCATGTAGAAGGGCCAGCCATTAAACAAGCAAAAATAGTTCTAAGACCATGGTTTCGAAGGATGGTTTCTAGATCAGCAGCATCGGCCTCACCTGGAGCTTGTTAGAAATGCAAATTCTCAGACTCCACCCCAGATCTACTCAACCAGAAACTCCGGGCAGTGGGGCCCAGAAATCTGTATTTCAGTAAGTCCTCTGGTAGATTTTATGTTCCTCAAGTCCCAAGGTCATCAGGGTAAGGCAAGAAGGGTGACAAGTCTTCCCAAATCCAGCTACAGAGCAATCATGACACAATCCTGGAGGATAACTTGCTTCATCTTAATTTTCTCAGCCTTGGCTGCCTATTACAATCACCTGGAAGGATTTTCAAATGCTTAATTCCCCAGGCTCCATGAAGAGCAATTAAACTAGGGAGAGGACCAAGGCTTCCATGTCACTTTAAACCTCCCCTTGCAATTCCACTGTTCAGCTATGGTTGAGAAGCATGGCATCT
Source organism: Mustela nivalis (assembly GCF_964662115.1). Lineage (NCBI taxonomy): Eukaryota > Metazoa > Chordata > Mammalia > Carnivora > Mustelidae > Mustela > Mustela nivalis. Next base: position 19,225 of record NW_028135428.1, on the reverse strand, counting down.
GTACTCTTTTCTGCAGAGCTGGTAGCCAGGGTAGCCAGGACTCAGTACACCTGAAAATTCTGTGTGATAATTAACCTCCTGGGGTTCCTTGACCTGCCGCAGAGAGGCAGAGAGGTTGATGGTGGTACTGGCTCGGGACGGGGAATTAATGTATTTCAAAAGGGAGGATGCGTTGAGTTAATTAAGTGTGGTAAATGCACCTCATAAGTAGTTCTGTGTGAGAGAGAGAAGGAGAGGGCTTAGGAGGAGAGTTGAGGTATAATCATGTGGTTGTATAAGTTATCTCTTGATGTTAGAAATAGAATGTATTGGATTGGTAGAATTGGATGAAAAGTCTTAATGATAAAGAATAGACTGAACACCAAGGACATCCCAAGAGAAAGGGTGTTGAGTGGAATTTGGGAGGATGTGATGCAGAAGACAAGGAAAGGTCAAACGTGTGTTGTAGAGGTCAGGACTCTGAGATCTGGGGTTCAAACGTCATCCCTCCCCTTTCATAGCTATGTGACCCTGGGCATGTTGCTCTACCCATCTATTTCAGTCTGTTTGTTTGTAAAATGGGGCTAACAATAACTTCTATCTCATGGGCTTTTTATGATGATTAAATGGTTTAATCCATGCAGTGTGTTTATGGCGGAACCTGGTACTCAACAGTAGTTGCTGTATTAATTGTTGTTTTTGTTTAGAGGATTGTGGATCAAAAGGGTTGCACTGAACCAGGAGCTTGAGGATTTGTGGCTTGGACACGCTTCTTGTCTTCCCCCAATAGCGTGGCTCTGACTCTTGCAAACAAGCCAGGGTTAGTGAATACATGTGGTCTCAAGTGTTCTACCTGTGTTGACTTCTTAACAAGTGTAATGATTGTTGCTTCAGCTGTTCTCCAGCTTCTGGCCATCATCAAAGGGTGTCAAGTCAGCCCAAAGGGTGGAGGAACAGTTCAGAGTCTGCTAACCAACATAGTAGGTGAGTTGACATCAGAACCCTCTCAACACTCTGAGCACATAGGCATGCAGGATAAAATACAATATCTAAAGCTTCAAATACATAGGTTGGATCAAAAAATAAACATAAAGGGAAAGAGAATCCCAGGTGCCAGAAAGGATGAGCAGACTAAATGAGCCATACAGTCCATGTGGTATCAGAGCATACACTTAGACAGTCATAATACCAATACCTGGAGAACAGAATTGCATCCACAGGATAGGAGCTAGCAAAGTCCATAGCAGGAAATCATAAAGGGCTTTCCATCCATGAAAGGGACACTAAAAAGCTCTACCCACTGGATTGAGCACATGGCCTGTAGGCAAGTTGGCCACCCCAGACCACAGGTGGCAAAATAGTCATGGGGAGCAATTTAAATATCAAGCCTGTGCCAAGAGTGTCTTCAATCTTTGCCCCCAGGAATCCCAGAGAAAAATTTCCCACCAAAGATGAGTTCACAGTTAGAAATTGTAAAGCAGAGGGAGGAGTCAAGATGGCAAAGAGGTAGCAAGCTGAGACTGCTTCAGCTAGCCGGAGATCAGCTAGATAGCTTATCAAAAGATTGCAAACACCTGAAAATCCATCTGCAGATCGAAGAGAAGAAGAACAGCAATTCTGGAAACAGAAAAACAACCACTTTCTGAAAGGTAGGACCGGCGGAGAAGTGAATCCAAAGCGACAGGAAGATAGACCCCGGGGGGAGGGGCCGGCTCCCGGCAAGCGGTGGAGCAACCGCGCACAAAATCAGGACTTTTAAAAGTCTGTTCCGCTGAGGGACATCGCTCCAGAGGCTAAACCGGGGCGAAGCCCACGCGGGGTCCGCGTGGCCTCGGGTCCCGCAGGGTCACAGAAGGATCGGGGGTGTCTGAGTGTCGCAGAGCTTGCGGGTATTGGATCGGGAAAGCCGGCTACAGAGACAGAGCCGACAGTAAGCTCGCAGCTCGGTGTTACCTTGAACCGGTCGCAGGCTTGGTGAGCTCGGAGCGCGGCCGGAGGTCAGGCAGACAGGAGTAACTGGGCGCTGTTCTCTGAGGGCGCACTGAGGAGTGGGGCCCTGGGCTCTCGGCTCCTCTGGGCCGGAGAGCAGGAGGCCGCCATTTGTATTCCCGTCCTCCGGAACTCTACGGAAAGCGCTCAGGGAACAAAAGCTCCTGAAAGCAAACCCGAGCGGATTACTCACCCCGGCCCCGGGTAAGGGCGGTGTAATTCCGCCTGGGGCAAAGACACTTGAGAATCACTACACCAGGCCCCTCCCCCAGAAGATCAACAAGAAATCCAGCCGAGACCAAGTTCACCTACCAAGGAGTGCGGTTTCAATACCAAGGAGAGCAGCAGAATTCCAGAGGAGGAGAAAGCCAAGCACGGAACTCAAGGCTTTTTTCCTGTGATTTTTTTTAGTCTTGCAGTTAATTTAATTTTTTCTTTTTCATTTTTTGTGTTTTTTTTTTTTCCTCGCCTTCGGGTAAATTTTTTTTTTTTTTAACTGTTACCTTTTTCTTTTTTAACGATTTTTTACTAGTTTATCTAATATATATATTTTTTCTTTTTTACATTTTTCTTAGGTGTTTTCTTTTTTAAAAAATTCTTTTCTTTTCTTTTCTTTTTTTTTTTCTTTTCTTTTTGCTTTTTTTTTTCTTTCTTCCTTTTTGAACCTCTTTTAATCCCCTTTCTCCCCACTCACGATTTTGGATCTCTTCTAATTTGGTTAAAGCATATTTTCCTGGGGTTGTTGCCACCCTTTTAGTATTTTACTTGCCCCTTCATTTACTCTTATCTAGACAAAAGGACAAGACGTAAAAATTCAACACAAAAAAAAGAACAAGAGGCAGTACCAAAGGCTAGGGACCTAATCAATACAGACATCGGTAATATGTCAGATCTAGAGTTCAGAATGACAATTCTCAAGGTTCTAGCCGGGCTCGAAAAAGGCATGGAAGATATTAGAGAAACCCTCTCGAGAGATATAAAAGCCCTTTCTGGAGAAATAAAAGAACTAAAATCTAACCAAGTTGAAATCAAAAAAGCTATTAATGAGGTGCAATAAAAAATGGAGGCTCTAACTGCTAGGATAAATGAGGCAGAAGAAAGAATTAGTGATATAGAAGACCAAATGACAGAGAATAAAGAAGCTGAGCAAAAGAGGGACAAACAGCTACTGGACCACGAGGGGAGAATTCGAGAGATAAGTGACACCATAAGACGAAACAACATTAGAATAATTGGGATTCCAGAAGAAGAAGAAAGAGAGAGGGGGGCAGAAGGTATACTGGAGAGAATTATTGGGGAGAATTTCCCCAATATGGCAAAGGGAACGAGCATCAAAATTCAGGAGGTTCAGAGAACGCCACTCTATTAGGCCCACACCCCGTCACCTAATAGTACAATTTACAAGTCTCAGTGACAAAGAGAAAAACCTGAAAGCAGCCCGGGAAAAGAAGTCTGTAACATACAATGGTAAAAATATTAGATTGGCAGCTGACTTATCCACAGAGACCTGGCAGGCCAGAAAGAGCTGGCATGATATTTTCAGAGCACTAAACGAGAAAAACATGCAGCCCAGAATACTATATCCAGCTAGGCTATCATTGAAAATAGAAGGAGAGATTAAAAGCTTCCAGGACAAACAAAAACTGAAAGAATTTGCAAATACCAAACCAGCTCTACAGGAAATATTGAAAGGGGTCCTCTAAGCAAAGAGAGAGCCTACAAGTGGTAGATCGGAAAGGAACAGAGACCATATACAGTAACAGTCACCTTACAGGCAATACAATGGCACTAAATTTATATCTCTCAATAGTTACCCTGAATGTGAATGGGCTAAATGCCCCTGTCAAAAGACACAGGGTATCAGAATGGATAAAAAAACAAAACCCATCTATATGTTGCCTTCAAGAAACACATTTTAAGCCTGAAGACACCTCCATATTTAAAGTGAGGGGGTGGAAAAGAATTTACCATGCTAATGGACATCAGAAGAAAGCAGGAGTGGCAATCCTTATATCAGATCAATTAGATTTTAAGCCAAAGACTATAAAAAGAGATGAGGAAGGACACTATATCATACTCAAAGGGTCTGTCCAACAAGAAGATTTAACAATTTTAAATATCTATGCCCCCAATGTGGGAGCAGACAACTATATAAACCAATTAATAACAAAATCAAAGAAACACATCAAAAATAATACAATAATAGTAGGGGACTTTAACACTCCCCTCACTGAAATGGACAGGTCATCCAAGCAAAAGATCAGCAAGGAAATAAAGGCCTTAAACGACACACTGGACCAGATGGACATCACAGATATATTCAGAATATTTCATCCCAAAGCAACAGAATACACATTCTTCTCTAGTGCACATGGAACATTCTCCAGAATAGATCACATCCTCGGTCCTAAATCAGGACTCAACCGGTATCAAAAGATTGGGATCATTCCCTGCATATTTTCAGACCACAATGCTCTAAAGCTAGAACTCAACCACAAAAGGAAGTTTGGAAAGAACCCAAATACATGGAGACTAAACAGTATCCTTCTAAAGAATGAATGGGTCAACCGGGAAATTAAAGAAGAATTGAAAAAAATCATGGAAACAAATGATAATGAAAATACAACAGTTCAAAATCTGTGGGACACAACAAAGGCAGTCCTGAGAGGAAAATATATAGCGGTCCAAGCCTTTCTCAAGAAACAAGAAAGGTCTCAGGTACACAACCTAACCCTACACCTAAAGGAGCTGGAGAAAGAACAAGAAAGAAACCCTAAGCCCAGCAGGAGAAGAGAAATCATAAAGATCAGAGCAGAAATCAATGAAATAGAAACCAAAAAAACAATAGTAAAAATCAACGAAAGTAGGAGCTGGTTCTTTGAAAGAATTAATAAAATTGATAAACCCCTGGCCCGACTTATCAAAAAGAAAAGAGAAAGGACCCAAATAAATAAAATCATGAATGAAAGAGGAGAGATCACAACTAACACCAAAGAAATACAAACTATTATAAGAACATACTATGAGCAACTCTACGGCAATAAATTTGACAATCTGGAAGAAATGGATGCATTCCTAGAAACATATAAACTACCACAACTGAACCAGGAAGAAATAGAAAGCCTGAACAGACCCATAACAAGTAAGGAGATTGAAACAGTCATTAATAATCTCCAAACAAACAAAAGCCCAGGGCCAGACGGCTTCCCGGGGGAATTCTACCAAACATTTAAAGAAGAACTAATTCCTATTCTCCTGAAACTGTTCCAAAAAATAGAAATGGAAGGAAAACTTCCAAACTCATTTTATGAGTCCAGCATCACCTTGATCCCAAAACCAGACAAGGATCCCACCAAAAAAGAGAGCTATAGACCGATATCCTTGATGAACACAGATGCGAAAATACTCAACAAAATACTAGCCAATAGGATTCAACAGTACATTAAAAAGATTATTCACCACGACCAAGTGGGATTTATTCCAGGGCTGCAAGGTTGATTCAACATCCGCAAATCAGTCAATGTGATACAACACATCAATAAAAGAAAGAACAAGAACCATATGATACTCTCAATAGATGCTGAAAAAGCATTTGACAAAGTACAGCATCCCTTCCTGATCAAAACTCTTCAAAGTGTAGGGATAGAGGGCACATACCTCAATATCATCAAAGCCATCTATGAAAAACCCACCGCAAATATCATTCTCAATGGAGAAAAACTGAAAGCTTTTCCGCTAAGGTCAGGAACACGGCAGGGATGTCCATTATCACCACTGCTATTCAACATAGTACTAGAGGTCCTAGCCTCAGCAATCAGACAACAAAAGGAAATTAAAGGCATCCAAATCGGCAAAGAAGAAGTCAAATTATCACTCTTCGCAGATGATATGATACTATATGTGGAAAACCCAAAAGACTCCACTCCAAAACTGCTAGAACTTATACAGGAATTCAGTAAAGTGTCAGGATATAAAATCAATGCACAGAAATCAGTTGCATTTCTCTACACCAACAGCAAGACAGAAGAAAGAGATATTAAGGAGTCAATCCCATTTACAATTGCATCCAAAACCATAAGATACCTAGGAATAAACCTAACCAAAGAGACACAGAATCTATACTCAGAAAACTATAAAGTACTCATGAAAGTAATTGAGGAAGACACAAAGAAATGGAAAAATGTTTCATGCTCCTGGATTGGAAGAATAAATATTGTGAAAATGTCTATGCTACCTAAAGCAATCTACACATTTAATGCAATTTCTATCAAAGTACCATCCATCTTTTTCAAAGAAATGGAACAAATAATGCTAAAATTTATATGGAACCAGAAAAGACCTCGAATAGCCAAAGGGATATTGAAAAAGAAAGCCAACGTTGGTGGCATCACAATTCCGGACTTCAAGCTCTATTACAAAGCTGTCATCATCAAGACAGCATGGTACTGGCACAAAAACAGACACATAGATCAATGGAACAGAATAGAGAGCCCAGAAATAGACCCTCAAATCTATGGTCAACTCATCTTCGACAAAGCAGGAAAGAATGTCCAATGGAAAAAAGACAGCCTCTTCAATAAATGGTGCTGGGAAAATTGGACAGCCACATGTAGAAAAATGAAATTGGACCATTTCCTTACACCACACACAAAAATAGACTCAAAATGGATGAAGGACCTCAATGTGCGATAGGAATCCATCAAAATCCTTGAGGAGAACACGGGCAGCAACCTCTTCGACCTCTGCCGCAGCAACATCTTCCTAGGAACAACGCAAAAGGCAAGGGAAGCAAGGGCAAAAATGAACTATTGGGATTTCATCAAGATCAAAAGCTTTTGCACAGCAAAGGAAACAGTTAACAAAATCAAAAGACAACTGACAGAATGGGAGAAGATATTTGCAAACGACCTATCAGATAAAGGACTAGTGTCCAGAATCTATAAAGAACTTAGCAAACTCAACACCCAAAGAACAAATAATCCAATCAAGAAATGGGCAGAGGACATGAACAGACATTTCTGCAAAGAAGACATCCGGATGGCCAACAGACACATGAAAAAGTGCTCCATATCACTCGGCATCAGGGAAATACAAATCAAAACCACAATGAGATATCACCTCACACCAGTCAGAATGGCTAAAATCAACAAGTCAGGAAATGACAGATGCTGGCGAGGATGTGGAGAAAGGGGAACCCTCCTACACTGTTGGTGGGAATGCAAGCTGGTGCAGCCACTCTGGAAAATAGCATGGAGGTTCCTCAGAATGTTGAAAATAGAACTGCCCTATGACCCAGCAATTGCACTATTGGGTATTTACCCTAAAGATACAAATGTAGGGATCCAAAGGGGCACATGCACCCGAATGTTTATAGCAGCAATGTCCACAATAGCCAAACTATGGAAAGAACCTAGATGTCCATCCACAGATGAATGGATCAAGAAGATGTGGTATATATACACAATGGAATACTATGCAGCCATCAAAAGAAATGAAATCTTGCCATTTGCGACAACATGGATGAAACTAGAGCATATCATGCTTAGCGAAATAAGTCAAGCAGAGAAAGACAACTATCATATGATCTCCCTGATATGAGGAAGTGGTGATGCAACATGGAGGCTTAAGTGGGTAGGAGAAGAATAAATGATGTAAGATGGGATTGGGAGGGAGACAAACCATAAGTGACTCTTAATCTCACAAAACAAACTGAGGGTTGCTGGGGGGAGGGGGTTTGGGAGAAGGGGGTGGGATTATGGACATTGGGGAAGGTATGTGCTTTGGTGAGTGCTGTGAAGTGTGTAAACCTGGTGATTCACAGACCTGTACCCCTGGGGATAAAAATATATGTTTATAAAAAATAAAAAATTAAAAAAAAAAAAGAAAATAGAAGGAGAGATAAAAAGGTTCCACGACAAATAAAAGCTAAAAGAATTTGCAAACACCAAACCAGTCCTACAGGAAATACTGAAAGGGGTCCTCTAGGCAAAGGGAGAGCCTAAAAGTCGTAGATCAGAAAGGAACAGAGACAATATACAGTAACAGTCACCTTACAGGCAATACAATGGCACTCAATACATATCTTTCAATAGTTCCCCTGAATGTAAATGGGCTAAATGCCCCAATTAAAAGACACACGGTATCAGAATGGATAAAAAAGCAAGACCCATCAATATGCTATCTACAGAAACTTATTTTAGACCCAAAGACACCTCCAGATTTAAAGTGAAGGGGTGGGAAAAAATTTACTATGCTAATGGGCATCAAAAGAAAGCTGGGGTGGCAATCCTTATATCAGATAAATTAGATTTTAGGCCAACGACTCTATGAGAGATGAGGAAGGACACAATATCATACTTAAAGGGTGTCTCCAACAAGAAAATGTAAAAATTATAACCAAATAAGAAGAGACCCCAAATCATGGGGAAGAGAAAGGGGATAAAAAGAATTTCAGAAAAAAAATTAGAAAAGAAAACAAATACAGAAAAAATATAAAAACGAAAAAAAAAAAATAAAACACTGGTGACTAGAACAGGGTCACCCACTTAATTTTGGGAGGATTTTGGTCTCTTAGAAGAAACTACCTCCCAAAATTTTAAAGAATGAAAAACATATATAAGGTTAAACACAATGAAGGGATGGAATATGCCTATAAAGATGAAAAAATAATTTTAATTTCTAAAAAAGGAGTTGCTAAAGTAAGTTCATTGGGAGAATAAAGAAAAAGAAAGTAGAGAGAATTTGCTTGGACTGGAGACTAGAACAAGCCTGGAGCTAGATTTAGGGTATATTTTGATCTATTAGAAGAAGTCGTACCCCAAGTTTTTTAGAAGAAAAAACCTTATGTGTATACAAAAAATAAAGTTAGATACAATGAAGGATAAAATATGACTATAATAATGAAGATTCAAAAAAGATTATTTTTTAAAAAATGAGGTATCATTAAGATAAACTAGTTAAAAAGCATTAAAAGAGGAAAGGGTAAAAGTTTAAAAAAATTAGCAGATGAAAGAAAAAATAAAATAAAAAAAAATTAATTAACTGCAAGACTAAAGAATCACGGGGAGAAAGCCATGAATTCCATGTTTTTCTTTCTCCTCCTCTGGAATTTTGATGTTCTCCTTGGTAAGTGAACTTGGCCTTGGCTGGATTTCTTGTTGATCTTCTGGGAGAGGGGCCTGTTGTAGTGATTCTTTGCCTGAGGCGGAATTGCACCATTCTTACCAGGGGCCAGGCTAAGTAATCCGTTCCAGTTTGCTTTCGGGAGCTTTTGTTCCCTGAACGCTTTCTGTAGAGTTCTGGAGGATGGGAATGAAGATGGCGGCTTCCCAAACTGTGGCCCAGAGGAGCCGAGAGCTTGGGGTTCCACTCCTCAGTGCACCCTCAGAGAAAAGTGATCAATCACTTCTATCTCCCTGGCCTCTGGCCATGCTCCGAGCTCACCCAGCCTGTGATCAAGCATCTCTCTCTCTGGCACAATGCTCTGCCTGGAGTATCCAAACCCCCCAGATTCCTGAGCTCCTCCAGGGGGTGTCTCCCTGGATCTTGTGGGGACCTCACTCACAGAGCAGTGGCCTGTGGCATGGATTACGGTTCAAGGTAATCCCGAGTTGAGAGCTCACTCCTCGGCTCTGTCTCTGTAGCCAGCTTCCCTGCTCTAATACCTGCAAACTCTGTGACACTCATACACCCCCGATCCTTTTGTGACCCTGCGGGACCTGGAGCCACGCTGACCCCATGTGGGCTTCACCCTGGTTTAGCCTCTGGAGCAATGTCCCTCAGTGGAGCAGACATTTAAAAGTTCTGATTTTGTGCTCCGTTGCTCCGCTGCTTGCCAGGAGCTGGCCCCTCCCTGCATGGTCTATCTTCTAGTCGCTTTGGATTCACTTCTTTGCCGGTCCTACCTTTCAGAAAGTAGGTCAATTTTCTGTTTCTAAAATTATTGCTCTTCTTCTCTTCGATCTCCTGTTGGATTTGTAGGTGTTCACAATGGTTTGATAAGCTATCTAGCTGATCTCCTCCTACCTGATGTTGTCTTAGCCTGCTACTTCTCCACCATCTTGACTCCTCCCCCACAAGAAGATGTAAAAATTTTAAATATCTATGCCCCTAACATGGAAGCTGCCAACTATATAAACCAATAAATAACAAAATCAATGAAACACATCGACAATAATATACAATAATAGTAGGGGCAGTTAACACCCCCTTCCCTGAAATGGACAGATCACACAAGCAAAAAATCAACAAGGAAATAAAGGCTTTAAATGACTCACTGGATCAGATGGACATCACAGGTATATTCATAACATTCCATCCCAAAGCAACAGAATACACATTCTTCTCCAGTGCACATGGAACATTCTCCAGAATAGATCACATCCCGAGCCACAAATCAGGTCTCAACCAGTACCAAAAGACTGGGATCATTCCCTGCATATTTTCAGACCACAATGCTCTGAAGCTAGAACTCAATCACAAGAGGAATGTTGGAAAGAACTCAAATACATGGAGACTAAAGAGCATCCTACTAAAGAATGAATGGGTCAACCAGGAAATTAAAGAAGAATTGAGTAAATTCTTGGGAACAAAGGAAAATGAAAAACTACTGCTCAAATCTTTGGGACACAGCAAAGGCAGCCCTGAGAGGAAAGTATATAGTAATAAAGCCTTTCTCAAGAAACAAGAAAGGTCTCAAGTACACAACCTAACCCTACACCTAAATGAGCTGGAGGAAGAACAACAAAGAAAGTCTAAACCCAGCAGGAGAAGAGAAATCATAAAGATCAGAGCAGAAATCGATGAAATAGAAACCAAAAGAACAGTAGGACAAATCAATGAAACTAGGAGCTGGTTCTTTGAAAGAATTAATAAGACTGAGAAACTCCTGGCCAGACTTACCAAAAAGAAAAGAGAAAGGACACAAATCAATAAACTCATGAATGAAAGAGGAGAGATCACAACCAACACCAAAGAAATGCAAACAAGTATAAGAACATATTATGAGCAACTATATTCCAGTACATTTGACAATCTGGAAGAAACGGATGCATTCCTAGAGATGTATAAACTACCCAAACTGAACCAGGAAAAAATAGAAAACCCAAACAGACCCATGATGTTGAAACAATCATCAAAATCTCCTGACAAACAAGAGCCCAAGGCCAGATGGCTTCCAAGCGGAATTCTACCAAACACCTGAAGAAGAATTAATAACTATTCTCCTGAAACTGTTCCAAAAAATAGAAATAGAAGGAAATCTTCCAAAATCATTTTATGAGGCCAGCATGACCTTGATCCTAAAAGCAACGACTCCATCAAAAAGGAGAATTACAGACCAATATCGTTGATGAACATGGATGTGAAAATTCTTACCAAAATACTACTCAGTAGGATCCAACAGTACATGGAAACGATTATTCATTACGACCCAGTGGTATTTATTCCTGGTCTGCAAGGTTGGTTCAACATCCACAAGCCAATCAATGTGATACAATACATTAATAAAAGAAAGAACAAGAATCATTTGATACTCTCAATAGATGCTGAAAAAGCATTTGACAAAGTACAGCATCCTTTCTTGATCAAAACTCTTCAAAGTGTAGGGATAGAGGATACATACCTTAATATCATCAAAGCCATCTATGAAAATCCCACAGTGAATACCATTCTCAATGGGGAAAAACTGAGAGCTTTTCCCCTAAGGTCAGGAACACAACAGGGATGTTCACCATTACCACCACTATTCAACATAGTACTAGAAGTCCTAGCCTCAGCAATCAGACCACAAAAAGAAAGGAAAGACATCTGAATTGACAAAGAAGAAGTCAAACACTCACTCTTTGCAGATGATATGATATGTTCTGTGGAAAACCCAAAAGACTCCATGCCAGAACCACTAGAACTCATACAGGAATTCAGTACATTGTCAGGATATAGAAATCAGTGCCTAGAAATCAGTTGCATTTCTATACACCAACAGCAAGAAAGAAGAAAGAGAAATTAAGGAATCGATCACATTTACAACTGCACCCAAAACCATTAGATATCTAGGAATAAAACTAACCAATGAGGCAAAGAATCTATACTCAGAAACCTATGAAGTACTCATGTGAGAAATTGTAGAAGACACACAGAAATGGAAAAACGTTCCATGCTCATGGATTGGAAGAACAAATATTGTGAAAATATCTATGCTACCTAATGCAATATACACATTTAATCTAATCCCTATCAAACTACCATCAATTTTTTGCAAAGAAATGGAACAAATAATCCTAAAATTTATATGGAATCAGAAGAGAGCCTGAATAGCCAGAGGAATGTTGAAAAAGAAAACAAAGTTAGTGGCCTCCCAATTCTAGACTTCAAGCTCTATTACAAAGCTGTAATCATCAAGACAGAAAAGGTACTGGCACAAAAACAGACACAGAGATCAATGGAACAGAATAGAGAGCCCAGAAATAGACACTCAGTTCTATGGTCAACTAATCTTTGACAAAGCAGGAAAGAATGTCCAATGGAAAAAAGACAGTCTCTTCAACAAATAGTGTTGGGAAAATTGGACAGCCACATGCAGAAGAATGAAACTGGACCATGTCCTTACACCACACACAAAAATAGACTCAAAATGGATGAAAGACCTCAATGTGAGACAAGAATCCCTCAAAATCCTTGAGGAGAACACAAGCAGACACCTCTTCAACCTCAGCTACTGAAACTTCTTCCTAGAAATCAAAATCAAGGGAAGCAAGGGCAAAAATGAACTATTGGGAATTCATCAAGGTCAAAAACTTTTGCACAGCAAAGGAAACAGTCAACAAAACCAAAAAGTCAGCTGACAGAATGGGAGAAGATATTTGCAAACAACATATCAGATAAAGGGCTAATATCCCAAATCTATAAAGAATTTATTAAACTCAACACCCAAAGAACAAATAATACAATCAAGAAATGGGCAGAAGGCATGAATAGACGTTTCTGCAAAGAAGACATCCAGATGGCCAACACACACATGAAAAAGTGCTTATCATGACTGCACATAAGGGAAATAGAAATCGAAACCACAGTGAGATACAACCTCACACCAGTCAGAATGGCTAAAATTAATATGTCAGGAAACGACAGATGTTGGAGAGGATGCGGAGAAATGGGAACCCTCCTATACTGTTGTTGGAAATCAAGCTGGTGCAGCCACTCTGGGAAACAACATAAGGTTCCTCAAAAAGTTGAAAATAGAGCTTCCCTATGACCCAGCAATCACACTACTGGGTATTTACCCGAGGATATGTGCTATGATGAGTTCTGTGAAGTGTGTAAGCCTGACGATTCAGTGACCTGTAACCCTGGGGCTAATAATACATTATATGTTAATAAAAAATTTTTTTTAAAATTTAAAAAGATACAAATGTAGTGATCCAAAGGGACACGTGCACCCAAATGTTTATAGAAGCAATATCTACAATAGCCAAACTATGGAAAGAACGTAGATGTCCATCAATAGATGAATAGATAAAGATGTGGTGTATATAGACAATGCAATACTATGCAGCCATTAAAAACACGAAATCTTGCCATTTGCAACGACGTGGATGGAACTAGAGGGTATTATGCTGAGTGAAATAAGTCAATCAGAGAAAGACAATTATCATATGATCTCCCTGATATGAGGAATTTGAGAGGCAGAGTGGGGGGTTTGGGCGGAGGGAAGAAAAAAAATGAAATAAGATGGGATCGGGAGGGACACAAACCATAAGAGAGTCTTAATCTCATGAAACAAACTGATGGTTGCTGGGGGGTGTGGAGGTAGGAAGATGGTGGTAGGCTTATGGACACCGAGGAGAGTATGTGCTATGGTGAGTACTGTGAAATGTGTAAGCCTAATGATTCACAGACCTGTAGTCCTGGGGCAAATAATACATTATATGTTAATAAAAACAATTTTAAAAAAAAAAGAGAGAGGATACAAAATAAGGATCAGAGCAACATGTGAGGCTAATAGCATAATGAATGGCTTGGATATCCGGAGCCAAACTCCAACATTGAAACCATCTTGGTCTCAAGGATGAGCATTGGTGTGAATGTGGGTCTGGAGCATAGGGAAGCCGCAGGGCTTTGGATCCCTCTGAGTGAATACCTCACTAGGGACCCGGTGCCCCACTGTCATCCATCAGCAACTTCACTCCACAAACTACAGGTCATGTCATAAACAAACCCGACAACCAAGTATGGTGAGCTTGAAGACACCATTGGGTCAGTGGTCAGCATATAGCCCCCCAGCAAGATGTTCATTTATCTCTAGGGGGTATGTTCCTTCTGTTGATATCACAAAGAGTCCAGCTTCCTTCCGGCCGGCATCCCTGAGACTGGCAGATTTGTGGTTCCCCTGCTGACTCCTCCTCTTCCTTCTGATGATGGTGATGGCAATGACAATGGTGGTAAGCAACACGCAGTAAGAATTCACTACATGACAACCGTGTTCACCTTTCACCTGCATTATATCAGCTAATCCATACAAGCCAATGTAATAGGTTCAAGCATTTTTGCTCCCCTCCTACAGAGGAAAAAACAAAAATGTAAATAGAGAGGGCCAGTGACATTCCTAAAGTCCCGCCTCTAGAAAGTGAGGGTGCCAGGATGCAACTCTGGTGTGATTGACTCCCTGGCTAGCGTTCTTCATTAGTCTACAAAAGCTAGGTCACACGGATTCAAAACTCAGTTCGATGCTTAGAGTTAATTTTGTTGTGTGCATGAGTCTTAAATTGAATAATAAGCCAGTTCAAGGGGGGGCAGGACTTGGACCAAGCCAGTAAGTTGTCTAATTTGGCCAATTATTAACTAAATGGCAAGTCATTTCGTTTAAGGTAATTAAACTATCAATCATGTATAGGTGATAATCATGGCTTGGTTACAGTGATTAACAGCTTTGCTCGGTTTTATCACCTCCAAGTTGTATTTCTCAAAGCATTCTCTAAGGCACCCGAATTTTGCAGGTGTCCCACTATGGTCAGGGACAGGGAAGTGAGCGGAAGCAAGCCATGTCAAAGGGGTCTGTAGCTTGACCTCAAGAACCATGCAGCCTTGAACAGGACCCCTTGTGAATATCCATGGCAGTCCAAATTCGACTCTCTGTGGCCCCTCTTTGAGGAGGGGAATATACAGTTCCCATTGTATACTGGGAAATCCTGCTACATCCTTCTCCTCAGGCTCCTCATGGTCTTTCTCCTCCTAGAACTGCAGCATTTGCTTTGCCCCCATTGGACTGCCTCACATCAGCTCCCTGCTTCCCAGAGCCCCACCTGCAGCACAGATCATCAAGACTAGGACAGTTCCCCAAGGAACAAGGGCATGGGCTTCGCTTTGCATTATGTAGGCCCAGCCCAGCCAGTGTTGAGTATGTCGGCCCAAAGAGAGGATTTACAAAGGATACTAGGACAAAAGAATTGTGAGCATGTGCACATGCACACAAAATGCTATTGGGTTTCATCCATCAAGATGCCTTTGAACAGATCTCATAAACATAAAAAAAATGTTTATGATGGTGAACAATGCACTTTAATATCTCCTGAATAATTTGTGTTGTCAGGAGCGCCCACTGCAATATTTTCTCGTTTTTGTCTTCCCATGCTGCTACTGACCACTCCAGAAGAGATGAGCTTCCAACTGTATTAATAGCTTTTTCATCTTCCTGCCACTGCTCTCTCTAAATGGCTTGCTGTTATCTATGCATGAAATAAATAATGGCTACCTTTCATGTCTCCCAAATTCTCCTTGTGCCTAGCGAGATTAGAGAAATGAACTCTCTCCAAGGGCTCTCCAAATTCCTGTGCTGCAAGCAAACTTGGGAAGGCTAGTTCTATAGGGAGCCAGTGGGAATTAGGGAATTCTGGACCTTTTTCTTTTGGTCGCAGGGGAGATTTCATATAGTCTCAGTGTAAGGTGCTCAGCAGTTGGGTGAAGACTTCACTGGGTTGAAATCCTTTTTACAAATTCTGGTAAGTTCATGGCTAGTTTTCTGTGGAGAACTGTGTAACATGGCAGGTAGACATTATACCCCCAAATCTAACAGACATGGGTTCAAATCCCAGCTCTACCACTTGACTAGCTCTGTGACCTTAGGTAAGTTGCTTGGCCTCTCTGATGCTCACTCTCACCTATTTGAGAAAAACAACCACAAAAGACTATAACTTTGGGTTTTTTTTTTTTCATGATCATTTTAATATCCCCACTTTACAGTTGAGCAAACGGATCCAGAGAAGTTCAGTAGTGTGTTCGTGTCCATAACTGAGTGTGAACGGCAAGGGCTGGAGTCAAATCCAGTTTTGTCTGATGGCAAAGTTTGTATTTATTCCAACCAGATGATTAGCACCAGGTTATCAGGTTATCAAGTTAGTCCGGATGACCTGAAAAGAGCCAGGGCCCATAGGAGAGACCCAGATGTAAGTCTTAACCAGCTCTTCTGATGCGGTCGATCTGGGTCCACTTATAAGTACTGTCATCATGAATTATGGGGTCAGCAGCCAACATGAATGTCAAAGTAAGAACAGCTTATCATCAAAATTCTCTGAGCTTACCTGGGAGATGACATGGGTGGGGTAGGCTGGGACGTGGCCAGTGTTTGGTGTTAGAGATATTTGGGTTTAAATATGTGCTTTGTCTCTTGCCACAGGTATGTCTTTCTGAACCTCAACATTTCTATCTAAGAAACAAGGATGATAATTCTTACCTTAGAGGGATGTTTTGAGGATAAAGCAGTGAAGAGAAGAGCATGAGCTCAGCTCTCCTCCTCTTCATCATCACTAGTGACAGGTAAATAACACAGCAAGCTTCGAAGACGCCCCAGCTCATCCTCCATTAGAAGAAACCACAGGAATAAATAAATCTTCATGACCTTAGATTAGGCAAAGCTTTCTTAGATCTTATTACCAAAAGCAGAAATGACAAAAGAAAAGAAAAGCGGATAAGCTAGATTTTATCAAAATTAAAACCTTTTTTTTTCCCCCCCTTTAGAGGATGCCCTCAAGAAGCTGAGAAAATGGCCCACAGGCTGGGAGAAAAATATTTGAAATCATGTATCTGGTAAGGGACTGGTCTCCAGGATATGTGAGGAACACTCATGAGTCAATAATGAATAGCCAAAAGCCAGTTATAAGTTGGTAAATGAGCTGAATAGACATCTTCCAAAGAAGACAGGCAAATGGCCAGCAAGCACATGGAAAGTTGTCCAACACCATTAATAATCAGGGAAAGGGAAATCCAAACCATGGTGAGATGCCAGTTCACACACACTGGAATGGCTAGGACTGAAAAATATAAGATACCAACCAGGGTTGAGGAGGATGGGAATATGTTGGTATCCTCATACACTTTCAGTGGAAATGTAAAACGGGGCAGCCACTTTGGAAAATAGTTGGCCAGTTCCTCAAAAAGTCCAATGTAGACTTCTCATATGACTCAGCACTTCCACTTTTGGTGACTTAGCCAAATCCACTCACCCAAAAACTTGTGCACAATATTATTTGTAATAATCTTTTTTTTAAGATTTTTATTTATTTATTTGACAGATAGAGATCACAAGTAGGCAGAGAGGCAGGCAGAGAGAGAGGAGGAAGCAGGCTCCCTGTGGAGCAGAGAAGCCGATGTGGGGCTCTATCCCAAGACCCTGGGATCATAACCTGAGCTGAAAGCAGAGGCTTTAACCCACTGAGCCACCCAGGCACCCCTGTAATAATCTTAAGTAAAAACGACTCAAATGCCCACCAACTGAGTAACAGATAAATAAAGGTGGCCAGTTTCATACAATGGTATATTATACAGCAATAAGAAAACAAAGTAGGGGAGCCTGGTGGCTCCATGGTTAAGCCTCTGCCTTTGGCTCAGGTCATGATCGTGGGGTCCTGTGATGTAGCCCTGGATCGGGCTACAAGCGGGGGCCTACTTCTCCATCTCCCATTCCCCCTGCTTATGTTTCCTCTCTCACTGTCTCTCTGTCAAATAAATAAACAAAATCTTAAAAAAAAAAGAAGAAGAAACTAAGTATTCATGGATGTTGTGGAGATGAACCTTGAAAACATGATGCTAAGAGGAAGAAGCCAGTTACAAAAGACCACATACCATACGATCCCATTTATATAAAATACCCAGAATAGGAAAATCTATAGGGATAGGAAGTAGATTAGTGGTTGCCAGGGAGTTGAGGGAAGATGAGGACTCATTGTTGATGGTATGGGGTTTCCTCCGGGGACAGTGGAAAGCCCCCAAGTTGATTATAGCAATGATTGTACCACCCTATGAATGTACTAAAAACCATTGAATCGTGCATTTTAAATGGGTGAATTGTATGGTGTATGAGTTATATCTCTATAATATATCACCATATATTGTATGGTGTATGAGTTATATATATATATAATGAGTTATATTTTGTTTATATATAGACAAAACAAAGCTGTTTTGTTTTTTCAAAGATTTTATTTATTTACTTATTTACTTGTTCATAGTGTGCACACACAAGCAGAAGGACAGAGGGAGAGAGAGGGAGAGAGGATCTCAAGTAGACTATGTCTGCACTGTGCGTGGAACCTGATGCGGGGCTTGCTCTCATAATCTTGAGATCATGACCCAAGATGAAATCAAGAGTTGATCGCTCAACTAACTGAGCTACCCAGGAGCCCCTGAAAGCTGTTTTTTAAAACAAAACAAAACAAAACAAAAAACCAAAATAATCCATTGAGGGTACAGGAAGAAAACATTACAGTATTTCTATTTATCTTTACCTTTTAAAATTTAAATTTTATTTATGTTTCAAAATATGCATGTTACGAGTTAAACTGTGGCTGCCCCATTTATATGTTGAAGTCCTAATCCCTACGATCTCAGAATGTGACCTTATTTGGAAATAGGGTCATTGCAAGTGTAATTAGTTAAGATGAGGGCATACTGGAGTAGAGTGGGCTCCTCATCCAGTTTAACCTGTATCCTTACAAAAAGGGGGAAATTTGAAGCACATGTAGAGAGAAGACGGTGTGAAAAGACAATGGGGGAAGATCACCATCTATGAGCCAAAGGAGAGAGACCTGGAACAGATTTTCCTCAGAAGAAATCACCTTTCTGATAACCTCAGTCCCAGACTTCTAGCCTCTAGAAAGGTACAACAGTGAATTTCTGTTGTTTCAGCCACCCATCTGTGACACTCTGTGTTGGCATCCTTGGAAAAGAACTGCTGCAGTCCATATTGCAGGAGTAGAGCGTTACATCC